>NC_064770.1:24043200-24157502 GCF_011397635.1 Epinephelus fuscoguttatus | reverse complement strand
TGAGATCTTAAACTGTGTGTCTTGTTGAGTCAAGCCGGTTTCACTGTGAATATCTTTTCATTTTTATCATGAATCAGACTCAGTCCAGAAAATTCCAATAATTTAAGAATTTATTCTGGTCATAGAAAACATGACAATTTGCCATTTAAAAAAAAAAAAGAAATTAAAAGAGAGCATACAGCAATGTTACACACCATCAACTCACTGAATAATACTGACGCAGACGTATAAAGCCAGTGTGGAATCGCAGAGAACAAGTGGGTGTACCAGTTCCTGAACATGAGATTAGATGATTTAAATAGATATAAATAAATATTCTTTTATTCAGAGTCTGACCCTTCTTCTTGATGTGGGCAGTGGACATTAAGGGAAAACTTAAGGGAATCTGGCATACATTTTAAATGGTCTTAATAATTTCGTTTTATTCAGAGGAAACTCCACACTGAGTGTCTGCTGTGCATCTCCTGTTATATGAAGCTACATTAGTGTAACAGCGTGCCAGTGTGTAAACATTTATTTATTTTAATGTGGCACTGATTTAATCCAAATGTTAAACAGACTGAAATGTCTCAGGTTACTGTAAACTCAGCAGCATTTAATAAAGAAACAGCACAAACAGGTACTCAAAGCCCTTCAACAAAACCTTCTAATTTATGAATTATACTCACTTAAATACTCTTTTTTTTAATGTAAACTACATTATGTGACTGTCAGCATGAAACTGATGTTTGTAAATTCACTTACAGCTATAAGCACTAGATGTCAATGAACACATGAATATATGCATGCTAAAATGTCACCGATAGCAAAGGCATAGCTCTTAGGCACAGATAAAACTGGTGACTCACTTCACTTTAACTCTGACCTTCTTCTAGCTTGTATTTAAGTACAAAGGCTTGTTTTTTTCTTTAAAATGTCAAATGTACCTACCTTGTCATTAAGTAGTTCATACACAGTATCAATCTACAAGTAAGTTTTGTGGATAACAATCAGTTGTTGCCACTAAATAAATTCAGCAAGCTTCAACAGTCTAAAACAAAGGCATTGTGATGATGTGTATCAGTGAGCTAAAGTGTGGTAGAGAATACAATCATTTAAATTTCAGAAGGTAGATTAGACAATCGTATTAGCAGCGCTGACTGGAGTTGCAAGTTTTTTATTCAAAGACTAAAAATTCAAGTTGGCAGGTCAGGGATGTTGAGTCACCTGTTAACCCAGAGAGTGCTGCTTCTTCAGGCTGTCAGAGCGCCTCACTCTCTCCTCTGGCGTCTTTCTGTACCAGCTCCTGTGAGGAAACAGTCGCTGTTATACTGTGCTGACTTTAAAGTCATCGGTGCAAGATAGCAACATTTTCTCAAGAGTGGAGTGAGGAATGAGGAATCTCCAACAGGGCTCAACAACCAGGATTGCCTGATTGCTCGGGGCGAGGAAAAAGCAACACCAGACTGGTAAATTGTGAAGTGGTAAAACACAATTATACAACAAGTAGATCTGATCAGGCAACCTGATTGGTCAACTAGACATTCAGAACGTGATCAAATCAGCATGACAGCACTAAAAATATTACTCTGCCATCTACATGACAACATTGTGACTTTACAGAGCTGCAGCAAAAACCAGTAGGTTACAATAAAGATGCAAAATGGATCTCTTTGTTGTTAACTTTTATTTAAATCATCTTTCTTTAATAAAAATAATTTATTGTGCTGTCAGAGTGTTGCTAGATTGCAGCATTAATACAGGAGCAGCAAACTACAAACAGTTTGGTGACCACAGTGAAAATGTTGGTTTGAAAGGTTGATTGCTGACGATTGGCTGAAGCAGAAAATTTCTTCAGACAGAAACATATTGTGAATTTTAGAAGTGATGACATCTGTGTTTTTTAATAAAGTTAGAAAAGGTAACACAACAGATGTTTCAGCAGACTTCTTAATGCCAACAACATTGACTTAATAAGGCTGTTTTGTGTTTGTATCTGTGGTTTTATTTAGTTTGGGAAATCCCACGATCCAACGCATTAAAGTTTGCTCCACATCGGAACCCATCAGCTATGGTCTAATGACGATAAAAAAGTATTTTGAGCTGATCTGGTGTAACTGGCAGATGGCTTAGTCAACACTTCCTCCTCTGTGTGCTGGTAATTTCGGCTAATCTCTATGAGCAGAAATTAGCATATCAATCAATCAAACTTTATTTGCATAGCACTTTTCATACATTAAAAATGCAGCACAAAGTGCTTCACAGAATAAAAACAAACAAAAATAATACATACATATTGAAAACCAGGTGAGGAAAGAGCCACCTATGGGGTGCCATCCACACTGAGAGGCGCCACAGCCGATGGCCACAGGGAGCGCCGCCACAGAGACCACCCCGACCCAGACAGACCGGGGTGGACTCCACACATGATGCAGAGCCCCCCAGTCCTCTGGGCCTGAGGGATCTCCAGGGCGACGTCCCCGCAGGCAGACCGGACACACCTCTCAGTGTGGAGGCCCCCCATGAGGAAACACTGGAGCTAAAAACTAAAAGACTAAAAGACTAAAAGGCAATATGATAAGATAAAACAAGTATGAGATAAAATAATGATAAAATGCATAAAAATGTAAGATTAGGCAAAATTAAAGATTAAAATAATATTAATAATAATAAATAAATAAATAAATAAATGAAGATTTAGAAACTAAAATGCATAAAGATTTAAAAATAGATCATTTAAAAGCATTAGAAAGTAAAAAGAACATATAATAGAAGAATTAAAAGAGCAAAAGAAATCAGTTAAAAGCTAAATTAAAAAGGTGAGTCTTGAGCCTCCTATTAAAAACATCAACAGTCTCTGCAGTCCTGATGTTTTCCGGCAGGCTGTTCCATAAGTGAGGGCCATAATAGCTGAATGCAGCCTCCCCGTGGGTTTTGTTCTAACTCTTGGAACAATTAAAAGGCCGGTGCCGGAGGACCTCAGGATCCACAAGGGTTGATATGATAAAAGCAGGTCAGACAAATAAGATGGCCCAAGACTGTTAAGACATTTAAAAACTAATAAAAGAACTCTGAAGAAATATGAATGGAGATACATTTTTAAGAATGTAATATAAAGTTAACTCGGCATCAATGGGCTCTGACGTTGCATTTTGACTAATGAATTTCGCCTCTTCAAACTGACTGTTAACCTGCTGTTCAGTGTGATTGGTCAATACTACTTGGACTATGGAAACCAGAACACTGGTACTCAAATTTTGTCCTGTTGCCTACAGATTCAACACACACACACACACACACACACACGCAGAATCTGTTTATAGAGATTAACGTTAGCTCAAGTTGGCTGGCGGACTCATAAGGGACGAGGAATCATCTCTGCTGCTACGTTGTTACTAGGAATCATTACGTAGGAGTCCACTGACTTGACTGACTGTTTCTCAGTTTTTAGTCAGGCCCCATTAATTTCCATAGAAACTGAGATAACACTCCCAACACACTTCGTTCATAACCATTGCATAATCTCAATGCTACACTTGAAGGTTAGCTAAAAGGGTTATATTTTCCAGAGCTGATGATGGAAGTAGCTATGGAGAGAGTTATCTCACTTTCTTCTCATCTCTGTTGAGAGTTGCACATGCACAATACTCATCGGGCACTCAAGAAAAAAAATAGCGTCAGGTAAAGACAACGTTTATGAGCTATAGTGCAAGTGAGCATTTTAACAATCCTGGAAACAGGAATTTAGTTGGGTTGGTGCTGGAGGATGTGAAACTCCAACTACATATGGCGCAGTTTGCTGCAAGATCAGAGCAAGGCGGATAAAACATGGTTACCCTGTGTCCTTGTTCTGATTCATTTACTTAAATAAAGATTAAACATAACATGACAACCACCTATAAATAAAACAATTTGTGTCGGGACAAGTAAAAACTGGGCAAATAGATTTCTCTTGAACCTTGTCCAAATAAATGACAGTTTATGTGATATATGGTAAGAAGTCAAGGCACTTTGCATTCAAGGTGAAATAAAACTCACCCCTGGCGGTTGAGCTGGCCTTGGACAGGAGAATTTTGGCCTTGGCTTGGCTTCAGGACTCTGGAAAAAGGAGAAAAGGATGTATTTAGAGAGCAGATTTTCTGAAAATGCAGTTTAACGCATAAAACCAGACACTATAAAGCACCTGTTGGTGGTGGGGCTCTTTGGCTTCTGCAGCATCTTTCTAGCCTGTGCTGGGGATTCACCAACCCTGCAGAGTGTCACATACACACAATAAAAAACATTAACATCTAAAACCAGATCCTATCTGCAGTGTGAGGTGGTGTCGCTCTCTCCCATCTTACCTCTTTTTCCTGTCCAGAGACCTCTGTGTGGCGGCAGACAGAACCACCCTCTCCTTGGGGTTCTTGGCTTTCTCCTGCAGGTTTGACACAGTCAGCAAAGAACGTAGTTGAAGATAAAAGTACTGCCACTGACAGCTTCAGATGAGGCATGTTATGAGGTTGCCACAAAACTGTGTTCTCTGTAAGTCACTTTGTGGTAAGCTGGTAATCAAGCTGCTAAATAAGAACAGCTCATAACTATATGATTTTAAAGTGCCACATGTTATCAGCAGGTCGACCACTTATAATTAATCTAAACACATGTAGCTGGCAGACAAACATTAACAAATCATGTATATGTTGACATGTATCATGTTAACTTTCCTTCAAGCCTTCCTTCAAAGAGAAGCAGCAAATGTTAATTTCTTCTGATTCAACATGGCTACGTGGTTGATTGATGTTCAGGTTACCATGTCTCGTAGCTTCCTCTCTGCTCGGAGCTCCCTGTCCTGCTGCAGCAGTGCTAATCGATCCTCAGACGCATTTCGAAGAAGATGTCATGGATGTCGTAAAGGGCTGCACGTAACTGAGGGACAGAGGACACACGCATGAACATAAAGAAGGATGGACCTCTGCTGTCTGCAGACACTAACTACACTTTAGTACCTGAGCTTTAACTCTCTCCTGCAGGGATCGATCTTGTGCTGAGCAGGGGCCTCTCTTCTGTGGAGCCTCAGTCTGGAATGAACGGATGAACTCCTGCGTATCCTAAACACACATAAACACAGTGCACATTCAGATATATACAGTTTTTCCCGCAGTCACAAACATGACGATCCATTTACTGTTTGTTTGTTGTTTTTTTTTAATTGGTTGGTTTTAAGTGTGCGTTTTTTGTGTGTCTGTGAGGGTGTTGTCTCACCGTGACCGTCTGCCGCAGGTGTTTGACCTTCTCTGTTTTCAGCAGTCTGCGAGTGAGGAAGCCGCGAATGATGGCGCCAATTCGACAGAATGCTCTCTGCTGCTCTGCTGTCAGAACCTGGACAACACAAGGACACGAGAAGATGGGAATGTGAGGATAGAAAGACAGAGATAGTTTCAGAAATAAATGTTCATCTATTGTGAAAACAAAAAGGAGTTAGTTACATATAGTTGGATGTGGGATGGGAATCATATAAGGCTGGATGGAAGATATGTCAGTTGACAAGGCAAATATTTATCTGGGATGAAGAAATGAATGGTTCATGGTCTAAAGATATATGTCTGTCCAGACTCTTATGAAGCCATGACAGTGGACAATCCTTTAAATATGAATGTTTCTGCAAAAAAAGCTACAAATTCTAAAACATGGATGCTTCAAACACATCTTCAACCTGGCAGCACAGAAGATCTACACAAGCAGCACAGTCAGTAACCACTGTCTTTATCCACCAGAATCTTATCAGTTTGTGCCAAATTTGAAGATGCAGTCACATTTTCTTTTCTATTTGGGCATACCCACCAGACTTAGCCTCGCCCGGGGTTTGCTAACTGCCCATGTGGGCCCCCACAGAAAGACAGGAGGCTGGACAGAGGGAGATGATATGCTGGAAGAGACAGGACTGGGAAAACCTGCAGAAAGAAACAGATACTTGCAATTTAGGTGTTTGACGTCTGTTTTCAGCAGTCTGCATGTGAAGAAGCCACAAGTGATGGCGCCAGTTTATAAATGAAGAGTTTTCCTGTGCAGTAAAAACCTCTGGCTCAACTTCTCCAGAGTTAATGAACTACAGTACTCTTCTGTCTGTGCAGTTTTTTTGTCATCACCACTCATACAAACTCTAGCACAGTAATAAGTGAGCATGGTGGTACCTATATTGTGTCCAGGTGATCGCTCAGATGGTGTGTGAGCAGGGCTTAGTCCTGGGCAGGACGGGCTCACAACAGGACGGCTGTCACTCACAGACATACAGTTCCACCCACAAGCATCCCCACTCAAAGGCCGCACACAGCCCTGCTCCTTCAGTCTTCTCTCTGTCTCCTCCAGCTCCTAACACACACACACACACACAGACACAGACACAGACACAGACACACACACACACACACACACACACACACACACACACACACACACACACACATCAGTAGTGCATTCTAACTAAACAACAAAATACAGGTTTTGTTGTTGCTTTCCAGCACAAAAAAAACCAACACATTTTTGGTTATCTGCTATTTATATGTGTGATTCCATGTGCTGACCAGACGGAGGCGCTGTTGCTCTTTCTCCTGCTCAGCCAGGAGCAGAGACATCTGCAAGGCGTGCTCCTCCTCCAGACGTCTTTGCATGTCCTCCAGTGCCTGTGCTCGCCTCTGGGTCTCCTCTGCTGATGTACACAAAGAAATATATGTAAAATCATCTCTTTTACCTTTTAAAAGTTTCCCTGTCTCTCCAGCTTACAATGTTTAACCTAAACGCTGCAGTGGGAGAGACAGTGATCACAGTGGAAATGACACAGTTTAACTCAGAGGGATTTATGTAGATACAGTGTGCATTACAGGAACTGTGCGAGAGAGTCTCACCTGTCTTGCTGGCCTGTGCCTCAGCTGCATTTCTGAGGACAGTTGGTGTGATCCTTACATTGTTTGTCCCCTGAGGCTCATCAGGCTCCATCCTGAGTGTGACCTGGGCCAGGTCAGGAGTCATGCGGGGCCTCAGCAGAGATGTTGAGGGATTATCTACCTCATACGACTGGTTTAAGGGGGCTGCGGGGGTGCGCCAACTTGGAGCCACGCATGTAACTCCTGCCATGAAGCGAGGAACCCGTTCCTGGCTGCGGTCTATGTGCTCAACTCCAGAGTGGTAGCTATGCAGCTGGCTGTCCAAGGTGTGGCAGCGCCGGCGAAATCCTGCAGCCAGATGGTCATGGTGTCCCTTCCCGTGCCCTGAGGTACTAACAGAGCTACAGGTCTCCTGCACTGGACTGGTGCCACAGTGGCTGGATCGTCGACTGCCACTCGTGCTAACACCACCACCACTTTCACTCCCCACAGAGCCCCGAGGATCGGGGGACTTCAAGACCCCTGAGAGAGCTTCTCCCAGATCTGCCATGCCAGCACCTTCCCCTGACCTTCCTGGGCTTCGAGGATAAGATCTGCTGGGCCGATGGGAAACGAAATGTGGATGTTCCTGTAGAAACTGGGCGTGGTCTGCGCCTCTGTGCACGGGGACTGACGCTAGACTCTGGACTGGGGAGACGAGCAAACCGGTCAGGTAGACTGGGTGAGAGGCAGCCAGACTGCTGGGGACTGGGATTGTACAGAGTCTGATGCTGAATTTGGGTCTGAGGGGGGGCAACAGGGCTATGGTGCAGACTGAATCCAAACTCAACGCCCGTGTCCCCCATGGGACTGCAGCTCTTGTTGCCCTTGTCAGAGACAGTCTCTGGGGAGACCTGGTGACTGTCTGGACAACTTTTGACCCCTGCTGACTCTGCTCTCTCTTCACATATTCTCTTGATCTTTTAAGGAGGCTGTCCAAACTCATGTCATCCTCCTCCTCCTCCTCTTCCTCCTCACTCTTCCCTTCCCCCTCCACCATCTCTTCTTCTACTGCCTTGAAGCCATTGAGGATAGGGGTCTCAGAGCACGGAGGAGCAGGCTGATCACTTGTCTGAAGCCCAAATCCAGGGTCTCTGGGAAGTCCAGGAGAGTCAGTCACCAGGGTGTAGCCACTGACAATGGCTGGTTTTGAAACTGGCAGCTTTTCAACATCTTCACTTGGTACTTTATCTGCCTGTGGGAAGACAATGAGTAATGATGACCAATCATCAGATGAAGTGGCAATAAACAATGACCAGTTGATGAAATGATTTGTCCGAAATTGCATCAGTTTAAAGGTGCACAATGCAGGATTATTTAAAAAAAAAAACAACAACATGAGACCCTGCTCTCTGTCTGTATTTTCTTCTTATTTTCCTACGTTCAGGGTGTTCCTGGGCACAGCGTGAACATGAAGTTGGGACCTTAACCCTGAGCCTGCAAGCAGCACACCACATCCAAGACGTACGATTATTGCAGATACAGCGCCAAAACAATGCTAATATATCGAGCACCAAACGTAGGAAGCTGAGGTTGGCTTTCTCTTTCACTGGAGATACTGTTTACAAACGGTAGCCAACAATTCCTGCACAGTATACCTTTAAAACAGTTCATCGCTAACATTTACTTCAAACATGCTTTAAAGACATAAAAACCTGGATGAGCTCCAATTTCCTGATGTTGAATTCAGACAAAACTTTAGTTATTGTTCTTGGCCCAAGACACCTCAGAAGCTCTTTATCTGATGATATAGTTTCTCTGGATGGCATTTCTCTGGTCTCTAGCACTACCGTAAGAAACCTCGGAGTAATGTTTGATCAAGATTTGTCTTTTAACTGCCATATAAAACAAACTTCACAGACTGTGTTCTTTCATCTATGTAACATTGCAAAATTAGGCCTATTCTGTCCCAAAAAGATGCAGAAAAATTGGTCCACATTGTTACCTCTAGGCTGGATTACTGTAACTCCCTATTATCAGGTAGCTCTAGTAAGTGTTTAAAAACTCTCCAGCTAATTC
Source organism: Epinephelus fuscoguttatus (assembly GCF_011397635.1). Lineage (NCBI taxonomy): Eukaryota > Metazoa > Chordata > Actinopteri > Perciformes > Serranidae > Epinephelus > Epinephelus fuscoguttatus. The sequence continues at coordinate 24,148,602 of NC_064770.1, read as the reverse complement.
AGAATGCAGCAGCACATGTACTAACAGGAACTAAGAAACGAGATCATATTTCTCCTGTTTTAGCTTCTCTGCACTGGCTCCCTGTAAAATCCAGAATTGGTCAAGAAATGGTCAAGCTCCGTCATATCTTAGAGAGCTCATAGTGCCATATTATCCCACCAGAACACTGCGCTCTGAGAATGCAGGGTTACTTGTGGTTCCTAAAGTTACCAAAAGTAGATCAGGACCCAGAGCCTTCAGCTATCAGGCTCCTCTCCTGTGGAACCATCTTCCTGTTTCGGTTAAGACTTTTGTTTTTGATAAAGCTTATAGTTAGGGCTGGCTCTTGCAGTTCGGGCTGGCTCTTATAGTTAGGGCTGGCTCAGGCTTGTCTTGGATCAGCCCCTAGTTAGGCTGATATAGGCCTCGTCTGCCAGGGGACCTCCTACGATACACCAAGCCCCTTCTCTTTTTCTCAGTTTCTAAAAAGTTGGTTCTTCTTCATTTGCTAACATTACCATCCTATTAATGCATATCGCTAACTCGGCATTACTGCATGTCACTAACTCGGCTTCAGCTCCCGAGCCTTTGTGTTTCACTGTCTCGCAGGTTCCCTCGTATCTCAGCTTCGCCTGGATCGTGTGTAGTGGTTACGCTGCTGCCGCGGTCCTGCCTGATGCCTCCTACTACTGCTGTTATTATTAGTCATACGACTTTTATTGTCACTTACATACACTATCATATATCAATATATACTTACAACCTATTGTATCACAATTACTGTTATTATTATAATATTATTACTAAAATTAATGTTATTGTAGCTACTGTCATTAGTGTCTGCCCTGCATCTCTCTCTGTCTGTCTCTCTATGTCTCATTGTGTCATGTGGATTACTGTTAATTTGTTATGCTGATCTGTTCTGTACGACATCTATTGCACATCTGTCCGTCCTGGAAAAGGGATGCCTCCTCAGTTGCTCTTCCTGAGGTTTCTACCATTTTTTTCTCCTGTTAAAGGTTTTTTCTGGGGGAGTTTTGTCCACTGTGAGGGTCCTAAGGACAGAGGAATGTCATATGCTGTGAAGCCCTCTGAGGCAAATTGTGATTTGTGATATTGGGCTTTAGAAATAAAATTGAATTGAATTCAAACAATTCAAAGGGAAAAATATTAGATAGACAAATTTTGGTGGTCAACCAAATGTCACTAAATTGAAAAGTCCCTTGTCGAGTATGTAATCCAATTCAGACTTAAGAATAACCCAGTTTGAAAGCCTAAACCCCATCCTAACCTGTCCCTAGCCTTATCACTTCCAACATGAGAAATCTAAGCAAGGTCAACCTTAATAACCAAGACACTCAGTGCTTACTATTTCCACACCTGAATATCCTTTAATGACACACTTGATATTCATCCAGATCTCTTAATAAGTATCTGAGTCTGGATTGTTGATGTTGGTTATCCGTAAAAATACATGCCATAGCCATCCTTTTGTTTGTGATATAAACACATCCTAGAGATAGCAGTAGCAAAAGACAGTGACTGGCCAGTCATGTTTATTGAAATACTCGAAATTCCGCTCAGGTGGGCAATATTGCTTTGGATGCTGAGTTGACAAGAAAGGGCCATCATCAGGTAAAAATAACACAGCCTGCCAGAGACTGTGTTGAGTCAGACAACCTGTATTTAAGTCTGCAAATGTCATGAGAGATTCTGGGACAGACTGTAATTTAATTTTTGTGCTACATCGTGGGACTGACACACAGACCTATTTCACATATTCACTTTTGGATGAAATGTGTTTATCAAATAAACAAAGTGGCTCAAAGTTGTTGCTGTTTTAAACAGTGTGGCAGAATCTATGCTGTGTGACTTTCATAAGCATTTGGATGTGGTAAATGTATATATTTTACTATTTGATTTCACCTATTCAGCGCACACTGTACATCTACACTATGTCACATTAACTCTGCAAAACATCTTGTATTCCTTTTTCCACTGGATCCCGATCCACCCAGACCTGTGACCAGGACCAAACTGTGCTACTGACCTGAGCTTGGTCCAGTATGTCCTGAACCCGCGCCAAAAGGTTGTTCCTCTGCTGCCTCTGCCTGACCACCTCCAGCTGGACCGCCTTCCATCTGTGGTCACGCATCTCATTGCGCTGCTCTGCACTCAACTGGAAAAATACACATTGTACACTGATTCAAAAACTTGTACCTTTTAAGCTACACTCTCAGTTTTCAACAAACCCAAGCAATAACTTATGAGAAGAGATAAATAAAGCAATAGTTAGGACAAGGCTTCCAATGGACAAAATGTATTTCACGAGGTTTGTTTGTCATCTATTTTCAGGTTTTACGAATAGGACAGTCGCTCTTCTTTCACTGTATGTTTGTGTCTCCTTTGTTTGAGTGGGGGAGAAATCTTAAACGATCCTCAGCTTCACAATGGCCTCTCCATCATGTGGCTATTCCTGAGAAGTCATTTGTCAGCAGTCACTAGCAGATGGATTCTCCTGACTAACATCAAACAGCCTCAGTGTTCTTTGTCATCAATTAATGGCTCTCTTTTTCCGCTGCCAACTGCTGATCTAATTGGGACTAGTCAGCCCACGTGTTTCAGACATATTCTGTAGCTCAAACAGAAATGTGTTTTCCCCTAAATGTTTTTACATCCTTGTCATTGTTACTGTAACTGAACAGTTTAAGCAATGCTCTCTGTTACTATGCAGCTCAGAGTTACAACAACAGAGCCACAGGATAGCGACAGATATACAGACTGTCTAGGGAAACCGACCAAATATTGTGTCATTAAAAAGCAGAGCTACCTTTGTGGCAACAGAGCACTTGCACAAACCACCTGCAAATTTCTTAAAAACATCCATTCTGTCTACTTTTCATGAAAAACACTTCAGAAACTGACACTGGTTTAGCTACGTCTTGTTTGTGTCCTGTTAGGATATGTCCTCGTGTCTGTTTGTTTCCTCCTCACCAGAGGCGAGCACTGCTCTCCCATGGAAGCAGATGACAGAGAGAGCCTTCAGGGTGCACAGTGGCTCACATGTCGTCTTCTTGAATTTCTCCTCCTGCAGTATGGCCAAAGTCCGCAGACAGAACTCCTCGTAGCTTTCCATCTCTGGGCACCCACACATCCAGAATAGGAAACACACACCATGTAGCCTCACCCGGCTGTTAAATTCAATGGAGAGGTGGAATTAGATGGATATCCACAAAGTCGGTGGACGTGTGAGTTTAGGCTGCACTGGGTGTGGATCAGGAGAGGAAACAATCTGAGATTATACGTGGAAGAGCAGGACAAATAGCCTGCAACAAAAGAGGGTCTGTCTGCCCTTAATGGTTCTATCAGACTCATCACATTCCTGTCATTCCTTTCTGTCAGACCTTACTGGTGTCTGACTATTTCCGTGTCTCATGGAAGTGCATATGTGTCTAATCAATACAGTTTCTATTTCTGAAATGCCTGTCAGCAGATGGATAATACAGACCCTTCACAGACAGGTAGTGTTAACACAGGGCGTTAGCCCAGGCGTACAGCTGTTGTATGGATGAAATTAAAACGTAATTGCAATGAAAGCTGCTTTGTGATCAGTGTTTACTCTATTTAGCTCATCTATGAAAATCACCATCCCTCGGTTAGGCTTTAATTCAACCTTTACAGTGCCACCAGTAACCTAGTGGTCATCAGTCGCCTAATTACAGTAGCCAGCGCACACTGATTCATTACAGCCTGGTGCCAGCACAGTGGAGGTGGGTATGGTTTGCCTTTTGTACCCAGCTGTTACAAAGCAACCGGCATCTTTGAATGTATAATATAAGAGCTACGCTGCTCGGTTTCACGGCTTCTTTTAAAACCATAGAGTCGTTTCAGTCCAGATGTGCCCTGGCTGAATGGCAGCTAACAACGTTAACTGCTGCTCGTTAGCCCTGTCTTACCTTCAAAATGGAGGAAACAGTGATTTCTCCTGTCCTGTCTCCCGACGACGGGAGTGTTACACGCGCACAAATGTCGCAGGGAAACGACAAAGTGCGCCTACAACACGAGCCTCATGTTTCTCCTTCAATCTCGGGCTGCCCATCATCACCAGTTTCAACTCTTCCGGGGCTCCAACAGCGCCTCCTAGCAACAGAGCGTCGGCCGCGTTCCAATACAGTCCACGCGACCTGTTCACGTTACTACTAGCAACCGCTTCGCTCCTTTGTCAACAATTACACCCACACCCCGAGACATGAAAGAGTTTTGAACGTTTTAATGAACACTTCTTACAAATATCACGGGAATGAGACTGTGGTAAAGTAAGTAAAGGAAAGTCAAAGGTGGTGCTCTGAGGAAAGTGGAACGAGATTTTTGTCGAGCACTTACCTCACCATCTGCATTTTAAATCACCTCATTTGTGACACATCCTATTGTTCATCACATCAACTCTGTGCATTGTGAACACTGTTCTGGAATTTTACGAGTCCCCAGTATTGTTCTGCTCTCACAGTGCTCCTTCTACATGGACTAATCTAAAAGACCACTCCGCCACCATCATGGCTGTTTAAGTGCCTTATTTCTGATCTTGTTTTATCACCCTGTATTTCTACCTTTAGAGCTCATTTATTGTTATTGTTGTTTGTTGTTTTGAATTATTTCATTTCTGTTTTAAGTGATATACATGATTGTTCTTTGTTTAGTGATTGTTTTAAATGTTTTTGTCTCCCTAAATTGATTTCCCGAGTCTTAAATAAAGGTTTGAATGAATGCATGAATGAAGAAATTACACACAAGTAAAGTCTGGGAATTTGCACAGCATAAAATGAAAGACTGCTCTCACATTTAGATTTTGACACACATGTGTCAGACCTCTCCTAAAGACTAGTAGGCACTGAAGCAGATACAATAATTGTCACAGGAAGCCCCAGCCTGACTCTTGCTGGCCCTTGGGGGCCATATATATAAAGCTTCCTCGTACAAAGAGTTGCTGCAAGTGACAATTCTTGTTATGTTTTCTTAGAAATTCCCCTTAAGTTAAGGCTAGGTCCTTGTAAAGGTAACATTCATTCACAGAGCATCTTAGCCCTTAAAAGAGCTCCTAAGGTGAAAAACTGTTAGGAGTAAGGAGGAGGACTTTTAAGAGATTTAAGAGTTTCTCAGAAGAGAAAATGATGGAAACACAAAGAGGAAGGAGAAATATTCTCCAAACACTGGGTGACAGTGAGTAAATGAAATGCAACAGATTAGATAGGGATAATATGTGTGGTTGATCTCATGAAGGATATGCGCACATTTCCCCCTTAATCACAACACTAAGATATTTGGAAAACTGGAAAAATGCACCAATGCAGCAGTGATGATTTGAGTCTGTCTCAACCTTCCATCAGCAGAGTGATCACATGAACAATGACAACACTTTCACAGTCCCATGTTGTCACACAGTTCATTTCATGTCCACTGGGTGTCCACACCTTGCAGGCTCACAAACGGGCCTGTCTCTGACAACCAATCACATCTGTTAAAAGAAAGCATCACACTTAGCAGTGGGGTCAACCACACCCCCTCACTAAGGTAAAAGTTTCTGTCCCTTCCTTGCTCAGAGTTGCTCTGAGAACTTTCCTAAATCACTCCTAAGCTAGGACTCCTTAGTAAAACTTTCTCAAAATGATTGTGAATACGACCCCTTAGAAGTAAGTGACAAATTTGTGATGTCATCGGGTATAAAGTCTGGAGCTGCTCCACGGACAGTGAATGGGACAATGATTTTGTTTTATTTTTTTAAATACCCAAACCAACTTTATTCTACTGTCGTGTTCTCTGCTCTGAAACAGAAAGGTACCCAGAAGATTTCCCTGAGTGCTCTCGGTGTCCTCTACAACATCTTTCCCAGTTCATTGTCTATGGAGCAGCTCCAGACTTTATACCTGACAACATCACAAACTTGAGTTGTAGCTCTCTAGTTTTTGGATTTGGGAGAGTTGTTCACGTTTACTTATATTCTTGAATTGTCTTAGACCATCGGAATACCCTGTATGAATTTTAAAAATGGCCGTAGTTCCCCTTTAAGGCCCTTATGCCAGTTGCAACTAATAACCTTACCACAATAACTGCCCCAGCCTGGCTCCTGTTGGCCCTTGGGATCTGGAGTCCTGGGGATGTCAGGTTAAGGTAACAATACCAGTCATATTTATCTATTTTCTCAAACAATACATCACTTTAATCTAGTCTGTGATCATATGCTGTCCTTTGCAACTCCCTTGCAACTTTTTAAGCTGTTGGAGAGCTGTGTGTGTGTATTTTTGAGAAGGCATGGATTCATATTTGTTGTTTGCTATTTTATTTTGCAGCAGTACATTGGCAGACACGCATATAATGTGTGTTTTAAAGCATCTGAATCACAGTGGAGAATTGGTTTATTGTTGAAACACCACTGCCCGACCACATCCAACATTTTTCCAATGATGTCTTTATTATACCACACAATTAAAAACACAGTATCATGACAACAAGCCATCCCACATTCAGCCTGAAGCTAAATTTGGTCTGCTGTTTTCACAACTCATCTTTTGAGTGCGCAGGTGAACCTGAAGGTACAGGCTGAGCAATGCGCACGTGCTCCTTGTTGTCTCGAAGTAGAGCTTCAACGACGTCCCCTGTAAAGGTCATTTTGGAATCCTGTCACAAAAATTAAACGGTGTTAGTTCTCACAGGAGCCACATGTGATCTTTATACGTTCCACAATGACACCCACGGCCTATACCTGAAAAGACTGGCGCTTCACCCCTACACATGCCGTGGACTGCTCATAACACATGACTATATCCAGATGTTTTGGTTCTTTATTCGCCAAAGCCACGTGGAACTGGTCATGATGAGTCTCTAGATGGGGATTCAAATATAAATAATTAATTAGAATGCTAAAATAAGCAAATCCATTGTTATTTCTTTGGGATCTTACCCAACAGGTGCATACAGGAGGATGTCATTTTGTCCTTAGAGACACGGCCATGTTTGTAGGACAGCAGTTTCTCACACACACCCCCACTGATAAGCTTCTCAAGTACCGTCTGTCTGCTCTCAGCTGGAGCTTCCTTCAAGGCTTTCTCAGTCTCTGAGGGCAGTATACATGGGATTTTATTTACTTTCTATACTTTAAAGAAAACAGTCAAACAAGTGGTACTTCTGTGATAATTCAGTGTGTATCATTTTTTGCTTCTTGCTCTGAGGCAAGCTGAATCACCGTACCTCGTGCTGCTGTTAGACAACTCTCACAATAGGCGTCTGTTAAAGAGAAAACAGTCAACAGAAACTAGCCAAACAACAAATAATATCATGACCGAGGAAACCAGCAGAATTGCAGTGTTTAATTTACTCACAGCGGTCTGTGTCTTCAGGCTGCACAGGAAGAAGGTAGCACATACACATTAGAAGAATTAAGATTTTCATACTCACTGACTGCAGACTGAACAAACAGCTTTCTAGACAGTAAGGAAGAGACATATCTTCTGTCTGTGCTCAGGCTAAATCATCCTCCTTTTCACATAATGTGGTCATGTGATGTCATGAACAATGGCATCACATCACCGTCATTCCACAAATGACAGGTGTCCAGTTTTTCAGGTTTTCTCTGACTGCTCACAGGCTGAGCTGTTCCCATGGATGGATTACTGAACGGGCCTATCAGACGCAGGCAGACACTCCTGGCCTTCACCTGCAAAATGTCACTCAAATAAACACATAACGACCAGGAAGAGACTGAGCATAAATGACCACAAAGAGACAAATACAGAGACAAATAAGGACACAGTATGACCTCAGACGCTCCTTTTATGCTGCCTGTTCAAGGTGGGAATGTCACACTGAATTCCGCCCCACCGTTTTTTAACAAAAGGTTCAATCACGGAATGGAGGTTGAGGTTTGTCTTGCCTCTAAGCCAGCAGCGGAGGTAGTAACAGTGCCGAATTGATGTCTGCATGAAAGGGAGAGCAGGCAGGATGGGTCCATGGACAGGATAATGTTTTCATGATGTGTTATGTGTGCGACCCATCCCATCCAGGAGATTGAAAAAGCAGCTAGTAGCAGTTTGCTAACAACTCAAAGAGGAAGAACAGCAGCTGAAAGTATCCACAAATTGGGGAGACACTCAATACGTTCACATGCACGCAGTAGTCGAGCTAAGCTCATAGCTCGGCTATCAGTTAAGTCAGACTTCTCGTCTTGTCTGAGTGTACATGCAGAAGAGAAATTTCTGACCAAGTGTGTCTGACTCTGCCTCGATATGCGGCTCTGTATAGTGCGTATTGAACTAGTTCCCGTTGAAGTTAGGAAGCTAACGACAAATGAAGATGGTGGCGCATGAATGTAGTTTCCACGTCTGTCCAGAGGTGCGTCTTCTGCTTCTCGGTCGCCATGGTGTTTGTATGTTTGTTTTTCCGAGAGTTACTGCAGTGCTATATACTAAACTACTGCTACGTCATCTCTTTCTTCTTCAGGGTGAAAGTCCACAAAAGAGAAAGTGGTGCATGTGCAGAACGCCGAGTCCGACTCCAGTCGGACTGAGTGGATACATGCAGCAATAGTTCCAGTTTCAATTGAATTATCACAAAACCTGTATTTTGTTGTTTAGTTAGAATGCACTACTGATGAGTGTGTGTGTGTTTGTGTGTGTGTTTGTGCATTTTACAAGCTGGAGGAGACAGAGAGAAGACTGAAGGAGCAGGGCTGTGCGGCCTTGGAGTGGGGATGCTTGTGGGTGGAACTGTAGGTCTGTGAGTGACAGCCATCATGTTTTGAGCCTGTCCTAAGCCCTGCTCACACACCATCTGAGCATAGGTACCACCATGCTCACTTATCATTGTGCTGGAGTTTGTATCAGCGGTGGCAAAAAACTGCACAGACAGAAGAGTATTGTAGTTAATTAACTCTGGGGAAATCGAGCCAGAGGTTTGTACTGCACAGGAAAACTCTTCATTTATAAACTGGCACCATCACTTCTTCACATGCAGACTGCTGAAAACAGAGAAGGTCAAACACCTGCGGCAGGCGGTCTTGGTGAGACAACACCCTCACAAACACACACAAAATGCACACTTAAAACCAACTAATGAAAAACAAAACAATAAATGGATCGTCATGTTTGTGACTGTGGTAAAAACTGTATATTTCTGAATGTGCACTGTGTTTATGTGTGTTTAGGATACGCAGGAGTTCATCCGTTCATTCCAGACTGAGGCTCCACAGAAGAGAGGCCCCTGCTCAGCACAAGATCGATCCCTGCAGGAGAGAGTTAAAGCTCAGGTACTAAAGTGTAGTTACTGTCTGCAGACAGCAGAGGTCCATCCTTCTTCATGCATGTGTCCTCTGTCCCTCCGAGCAGAGAGGAAGCTACGAGACATGGTAACCTGAAAATCAATCAACCACGTAGCCATGTTGAATCAGAAGAAGTTGACATTTGCTGCTTCTCTTTTAAAGGAAGGCCTGAAGGAAAGTTAACAGGACACATGTTAACATATACATGATTTGTTAATGTTGTTTATAACATATAGTCAAGAGCTGTTCTTATTTAGCAGCTTGATTGCCAGATTTACAAAGTGAACCCCAAGGAAACCAAATAAAACAACAGATATTATTAAGTCAGTATTTTTGTAACTAATTTTTACAAAATGTTCTGCTTCAGTCCATCGTCGGCAATCAACCTTTCAAACCAACATTTTCACCTTTTATTAAAGAAAGATGATTTAAATAAAAGTTAACAACAAAGAGATCCATTTTGCATCTTTATTGTAACCTACTGGTTTTTGCTGCAGCTCTGTAAAGTCACAATGTTGTCTTGTAGATGGCAGAGTAATATTTTTAGTGCTGTCATGATTTGATCACGTTCTAAATGTCTAGTTGACCAATCAGGTTGCCTGATCAGATCTACTTGTTGTATAATTGTGTTTTACCACTTCTGCCACTACCACTCCTCCTGCTGGAGATACATTCCTCACTCCACTCCTGAGAAAATGTTGCTATCTTGCACATCAATGAAGTTTTGTTGATTTTAAATAATCAGCTGTACATCATTTTGATCAGGCCAAAGACAACAGTAAATGTAAATGTTCAGGAACTGGTACACCCACTTGTTCTCTGAGATTCCATACTGGCTTTATACGTCTGCGTCAGTATTATTCAGTGTGTTGATGGTGTGTAACATTGCTGTATACTCTCTTTTGATTTCTTTTTTTTTTTTTTTTTTTTAAATGCCAAAATGTCATGTGTCACAACCAATCAGAGTGTAGGAATCTCTAACGCAGCTGCTTGTTAACTGCAGTCACACTGTCAAACTAGGTGGAGCGCCCTGAAAAACAAAACATCTGTTGTGAAGGAATGACCTGCCCCACTCTCCCTATGATATGATTTACATATTATGCAAAACATCTTTACATATCATGTAAAACATCAAAGTACATCATCTCCCAGGTCACGAACCAAATACACTCTCCATTCTTCGCTTACTGACTTCTTACCTTTTCTCAGGTGGGTATAGTTTCACACAAAAAGATTTTATTGTTACGGTACCACGATAAAATGTTTTGGTTCTATCTGTCTGAGGGTCCTTAGCATGGAACTGTTTTGGGGCTCCTCACCAAACTACATTTCAATGGTGCAATCACCAGAAGCAGCTCATGCTGCATCTTTTTAAGGACTTTTTTTTTTAGAAGACCTGTATGTGTGTTGAAACTGTCCCTATCATGTGTACGCATCATTTATAACTAAGGCATCATGGCAGCATACTTACCGCTAAACAGACTCTTGCAAAAAGAACAACCCATTTGTCCTGAAGAGAAACTAACATTAAGGCATACGAAGTCCAGACACTTGCTAAACACAGGGTGTTTTACTGTAACATCATTTGAGTGTAAGCACATGGAAGGGCGGAGAGGTGTGCTCTCTGGCCTTTCCATGTAGGTGCGTGGAAGAGGTTTTCTGTACAGACCTGAGGAAAGGCAAAGAGTCCTCAGAGCAGAGCCATACCGCCAAATGTAATACTGCAAATGGAAATAAAGTTTTCTTTGACTAAAGTGTTCCTGACTGAAATAACATTAACAAAGGCTCAGTCAGTAAGTTGACTGTCAGACTGGTGTGCTGATTGCAGATGACGTTCAGGCGTGCAGTGAGTGGGAGAGTGGGAGAAGACGAGGGTGGAGGGAAACAAGCAAACAGACCAAACCAAAAGACACCAAGCAAATGTCACCCAAACAAAGAAATAACACCCCAAACACACAGGCAGGGGTCACAGTTTTAAGTGACACATTTATTTGTGTATTACAGTCATCCTCAGTGTATTTTAAATCCAAAAGACTGGCACACATCTTAAGATGGAGAGGGCCTCATCAACACACATGAAGCAATATGAGGAGCTTCTCCAAACAAAGTAAACAAGGTTTATCAGTATTTCTTTGAGTCACAGTGCCTTGTGTCATGATACAGCAAAATCATTTTATATACAGGCATTTTTTTTAACATTAACTTTTACTAAATGTACAAACTGTTTACAAAGTAATTTAGAGCAGAATATAAAACACAATTACAATGTATGATATTACCCATTGAACCTAAAAGGTCAGAAGTCACCTGAGATGAAGAGATGTATGGTTGTTTTGGACCAAAGTTTATACACACATGCTTTGAAGGAAAATACACCCCAACATGCATAGACGATCATAACACAAGATAACAATAAAAACCTACACCTGGTGGAATAAGGTTGATAATTTTTTATGAGACAAGTCCTTAAAGAAAAATGTAAAGCGGTAAAGAAAAAACTATGAAAGTTGCAGAGTTACAAAGTGCTCTTAACTTAATCAGTGTGGCCTTTAACTGGTAGATAACATATTGTAGTTCCTACATTGGCTGTTGATGACTTTGTTGCTGATCGACAGTGGCACGGGATGCGGGATGAAATGATCAATAATCACACATAACACTGATTATCACTCCTGATTTAAGCTGACACAGTAGGACGGCTGTAGTCTGAACTAGGCATTAGAATTTTCTTATGCAAATTAACAACTCACCTGCTGGCACCAGGAAAAGAGATGCAGAACTTGTGGTTTGTAAAAGAATAGGGAAACTGAGGGGTTGTTGATGATATCTATAAAGTTGGTGGCACGGCAAGCTACATCTACTATTTGTATTCACAGAACTTGATTTACAGTTTTCTGCGTAGACTTTGGTTGTTTGGTGTCTGCAAAAACATAATGCTAATTTTCTACAGAGCAACATTAGTGTCCATTGTACGGTACGGTATCACCAGCTGGTTTGGGAACCTAAATGTCAAATCAAAAACTCAGATTCTCAACCTCGTCAGAGTAGCGGGTAAGATTATGGGTCACCCCCCCCTCAACCCTCAGGAACTGTTCAATCAGGCCGTCATCACTCAGGCAAAAAACATTCTAAATGACAGTTCTCATGTTTTGTTCAACAAATACTCACTAATGCACTCAGGGAGAAGGTACAGGATTCCCTTATGTAAACACAACCGGTACAAACATTCCTTTGTCCCGTTGTCAGTCAAGCTCATTAATGAGCAAATGTAAGCAGGTATTGTGTACTGTGTATTGCATACGGTGTATTAGCACCTTAATGTGTACTTTTTTCTGTGTACGGTGTATTAGCACCCTTATGTGTACTAGCACCTTGATGTGAACCAGCACTTTAAATATGTACCAGCACTTTAATATGTACCAGCACTCTAATGTGTACTAGCACTTTAACTTCAACGAGTAGGCATGGCAAATTGCACAGCTCAGATGAGCAAATATCTTTTTGCACATTGGTCCCTATCTGGTTACCAGTATGGTTTTTTTTGTTTTTTTTAGATGCTGAATGTTTTACTGTCTTTTATGTATTTTTGTTTGTATGTTTCGTGCTGTTTAAGCAGCAGTACTCTGTCTCTAATCCAAATTTCTCCCAAGGGAGACAAATAAATGGACTTCGACTTGACTTATATAAACAACCAAGTGTTTTTCAGCATTTTTGGCCCTGTTGCTGCGAGCGCTTTAGCCCTCCAGTCACTCTAGTATCTCTCATAAGTGTTTGGTACAGGCACAAGCCAACCATCCACATACTCACATTTACACCTGATGTCCTCTAAAAAGAAAGCTTTCTGCTGACCTGTCCTTTCGACTCTCACAAAAATAGTCTTAGATGCATTGTTAGGATGCATGTCGCTGAATATAGTATCAGGTGTGATGTCATACAGGTGGACCACAATGATTGGACGAGCCTGGCACAGACAGTTGGATGTGCACACACAGTTCTCTTTAATAAGCAAAATCAAGCGTATTTCTCCATAGCAGCCATTCTTGAGTTTAATAACACAGTCCGTCTTGTCTGACTGGTTACCGTTTGTCGATTGATAAACAATGTGTCCATTACTGTAGCTGTCATAAGCTTCTACCGATCTAACAAGAACTGGCCGTTTTAAGAGCTCTTCTATTGGTAGTTTTATGGATCCTGTGAGATCCAGATGGCGTGATTTTCCAAGCGGTTTGTCAGAGCCATCCTTCTGCTTCTGCCAGTCTCTCATCTGTGCTTTCTTCCTCTGGTGGATCTGGCCAAACTTGGCTGATATCTGGAGAAAGACAAACCACTTTTAAATAGATATAATAGAGCAATAAAAAAACACCAACAGCAATAGACTGATGAAATTAGATAATCTGATTAATACTAAACCATAAGACTAAACCTGTCACTCTACAGCTAACGTTATATGTCAAAAATGACGGTGCTGAAATCATTTCAATCTTGTTACACACACAACTCGAGCTAAACATTCATTCCACAACATTTCCAGACCAGAAGAAGATCTTGTCTTGTATTTTTAATTGTACTTTAAACAGTTTCACGTTATTCACCTTTGTTTTACTAGAAAAATCGCAAAAAAAATTTCCTCCTTGTGCGGCGTATGTTCCCGCTTTAAGTGCTCCGACCGGCAACCTGGTGAGACGATTGATTTAGTTCCGTGTCGTTGCCCCTACGACTCCGGACTCAGAGATACCAAGAAAACACGAAGCATGTGAACAAGCCTATAATAATGTCTAACGTACTGTGGTATAATTTACCAAAGGACAATATATTTACAACAACTACTTGGACACCAGATAGATAGCATTTGTGGCGTCTGTCACTGTAAGAGCTTGGGTACTGTAATGTAGCTTTATGTCAGGAAACTTAGCTTTAGGTAAGAACTTTTAGAGTTTTCAGTTAGAGGATTTAGACAAGAACAATGTTGGAAAATCTGTTGTTTATCTTACAGTCAAAATGAATGATAACATAAACCAACATCAACCACAAAGAAACCAAACTACATGTGGCATTCACAAAACGAAACTTTGAGATGTATTGGACAGTATACCATATCACACATTTATGCATTTAAAATCAGTGTAGATTAAAACAGAGCAATTGTTGAGTAAATAACAATAAGCGAAATAATCTAGTTTATTACTATAATCTAAACTAGTTCTCTCTACTTCTTATATATGAATGAAGACATACACAAGTCATTATTTTGCAGTAAGCAACAGTTTTGTCCTTGAACATGAAAGAAAAACATCAAGATCACTCTTTGAAAAGTCTGTGTCAGATCTAACTCACAGCATGTACTGTAATGAAGGTTCAAGGTTTAAGTGAGACACCCAAAAAAATCATCACGCTGGTCTCAATCGATCAAAGCGAAACAAATAAAATAAAAATGTGTGAAAAAAAACATGCACATATTAAAAACCAAGAAAAAAAAGTTTAATTAAACCCACACCATAAAAACCACTACAGCCCCGTTTCCACCAAACACTTTCAGTATAGTATCTTTGGAACCAAAGTAACCCTTCAGACATGGTACCTAGACCCTAGAGTGTCAACTGCAAACAGTACTCTTAAATGTGGGCGGGGTTGTTGTCACTCACTGCTCCATCCAGCACTCACTGTATTTTATAGAACGAGGCTGCAGGCAGACATTTTCAGAACAAAATAAAACAGGCTGCAGTGAGAGTCTCTCTCCATGGGATATTTAAAAATAGCAAGTTTGTGAATTTAGTCCTTCTCAGGCAAGCTCAGGGGTTTAGTGATGCTGTAGCCCACAGGAATGATGCTCCACAATGCTTTTTTTTTAATTTTAAGGATAGCAATATATGCAGTTCAAATAACCCGGTCAAAAATTAATATATATAAACACTTGAAGATCCACTCATTACTAAAAGTGTATGTCATATAAAAACTCAAGAAATGCTCAAAGTTGTCACAGTGACATTTAAGGTGTGCTGATGGATTCATGTCGTCAGCTGAGTTAAGTTATTTCTTTCTCAGACTCCAGCTGCTGCGAGAGGCAGCAAAACATCCTTTCATTTTATAGTTACAGTCTAATAAAACTCTCCACGGTATGAACAGTGGTTACGTGAGCCTCAAAACCAGCCACAACTCAGCCCTGAGCAGAGTGACCGTCCTCTATTGACCAATCAACAGACTGCAGTGTTCACAGCTCCACCTTTTAGTACCAGATCTGTGTGCTAGGTACCCCAACAAAAATGGGAACTTCACGGAACGGTTCCATTGGTACCATCCACAACTTTTCACGGTGGAAACTGAAAAACAACGTAACAAACTGAACTGTACCATACTGCTCAGTGGAAACAGGGCGCATGTCTCTGGTTTGAATCCAGCTCCCTCCACCCCTCTCCCCACATTTTCTATCTGCCTCTGATCTATAATCACTTGAAAGCAAGAATGTCTCTCTGCATGTAATACACAACAACAAGCAAACTCAAAGTACATTAAAAACTCAAAAAGAACAGGGATACGATAACTTGACAAAAATGGTTGAGATCAAATCCAGAGGTGTCATGTCTCTGAGGGATCGGTGTGCCCACAGGGACCTTCAGTGGGTGATCAGGCATCTGCTGATTCTCTCCACTGAGCAAACCTGAAACGTCCACCAGAGAAACAAACAGTGAAGTTGTGACATTGAACAGTAATGAATTACAGCAGGGCTGTCATATCATCTCTGCCATCATTGACTTTGATCATCAGTTTCACTAAAACTTACCTATGCACACGTCATGAATGGGTTGCTGGGACGGGTGGATCAGCACTAGTATAATCAAAAGCATTGTTAGCATTATTCAGAACAGTTCATAGACAAAGAATTATGTGGACGTTTTAACAACAGTTTTACCGCATCGATGGTGATTCTTAATTTGGGCTTTTCATCAGTTCATCATAGTGGTTCTTCACCATCTGGAGCTCCACTGAAACGTCTACAAAAATGAAAAACAACATATTGTTCACCAGTGCACTATCAATCATCAGATGATTGGAAATGTGGTGACTTATTCATTTCAGTTAAATATTTACAGTATTTTAGTGATTAACATATTTTTATTTTTAAATGTTCCATTTCAGCCTGTTCTCACTCCCAACTTGTCAAATGCCACCACTTTGCTGCAGATACAGGCATACCTTACCTTTCGCTAAGGTATGATACGCACTGGGCAGCAGCTATTTCTGATGCTGCTGGCAACTGCCGCAGTATAAAGAGCCAAAAAGTCCCTATAGGGCAGGTGGGAGGGTGGATGGGACAAACAAACACTGGACACGCACCTGGTAGTTCGCAGTTGCTGGTATACGTAGCATGCAACAGTAGTGACATATGTCACATGATGTATTTCACGTGATGCGACGCTACATGAGGAAGAACTGTACTTATTTTAGGCCAAACCATGATGTTTTTTCTAAACCTAACCACGTGCTTTTGTTGTCTAACCTTAAGGAAATAAACCAAAAGCAAGGTGTTTTAACTATTAAGTTTATTTTGAAAAGGGCTGTATGCATGTTATGAGGAGAGCTGTACATTTTCCTGAGAAAATGGAAATGTATTTAAAAAAGACACAATGTATGTCCAAGTGTCAAATGAGACACTCTCCGTGAATGTCCAATTTTTGACGTTTTGATCCACTGACAAAACGGCAGTATTTGACGAGTCAGAATGAGAGCGCATTGTCCATTTACCTGGGATTGAGTCACCATCTGCATTGAGTGACAGCTCGATTGATTCCTGCATTGTGTTCTTCAGTTCCCCCAGGATCAGCACCTAAATTAACAAATTCATCATCACTCTTTACTCACACAGCCAAATATTGTGTTCAAGATGAACTAAATCTAACATGAATGAACTGTTTAGATGTGTGTTCAGAGGGCAGCTCAGACTGGACATATTGGCTAATGGGGGGTTTAAGCTCAAAAGGTTAATTTTTTTTTTTTTTTTGCAAATTCCTGTGAGATGGTGCATTGTAGACCACTCAAATTTTCTCCAGTGATTGGACGTTGTGTGCAATTGCTGCCTAAGAAATATAACTCCAAGCAGCCTGATGGGGCCACTACAATTAAAGGTTAACTTCAATAGTTGTTACTTATACATCGTGAGTGGGATTGGCTTGAAATGTGGTTCACAAGTCCAGCTCAGTGTGTCCTATAAAAACCCTCAAAACCTATTAGAGTCAGCAGGTAAGATTTTTAGTCATTTTGAATTTTTTGAAAAACACTTTTTTGACATCTCCTTGTAAACCTGTTGGTCCAATTTGTCCAAAGCTTGTTGATATCTCATGGTGTTTTGAAGAAACTGACACAATGAACCTTATAGGGGGCATGGCTCAGCACAAAAATAGACCTAACCAGGAACCGCTGAGTCAGTCAACACAACACTTGCAGGAAATGCCTTAAGTGGTGCCAGCAACATACCATGAAAGTTTGATTTAAATCAAACACTAGGGGGCACACAAATGCAAGAAAAAATGGGCGTGGCATAACATGAATCAGGCTATAAATCAAAATTGCTTTTATTCCAATTATTACAAAACTTGCAGGATATGTTTAATTATTGTAATTGGAAGTGTGTAAAATTGACATTTGACATCTCCTCCTAAACCATGGGTCTGATTTGTACCAAATTTTCTCTGGATTATCATCAGACCAAGTTTATCAAGAGTTCTGATATCATCTTCTGATATCTGATTGTTTTCGAAGATACTGACCAATGAACTTCAAAAGGGGCGTAGCTCAGTACATAAATAGACCTAGCCTCAACAACATTTGGGCTGATCATCATGAAACTTGTAGAATATGTCAATGTACATACCTGAAACATACCCTGAAAGTTCTATTCAAAATGACCACCAGGAGGCACCACAAATGTAAATGCAAATGCAGCTATATTAACTACATAATCTTTTGAATGTTTCTGTCTCAGATAAATAACAACAGTTGAATGTTTGTGAAAGTCCCTGCAGTGTTTTAGTAGTAAAAGCAGCTTTCAGAATGATGCACTTTTAACTTGAATATTGAACAAGCCTTCATGTGAAAGATGACAATTGCAGACAAAGATAAAGATGTGCAGCACATGTTTGATTAATTGTATGAAGTATTTAAAAATGTGACAAACCATCAAGTGTTCCAGATGCTCCAACATAACATCTTTCGCCCTCTGAAACATGATGTCCTTTGAATCTCGTACATGGTTCTCAATAGTGCTCCTCATGTTTTTCAGTGAGCCTCCTCCTCTAATTTCTGCTGCTTCTAAAATAAAACAATTAAATTACATCAATTACATTTTTCAGCACAATCATATTAAATGTAGGTATGTAGTAATATTGTGTCAGGTTGTATATGTCACGGTCTACTATCTTACTTTCATAGCATTCTTTCATGTAGTCCTCAATTGTCTCCATCAGACTCTTGTAGATGTTTTTTTTTTGCTCCCGGATGATTTTTTTGAATTTTGTCTTCATTTTTTCTTCCTTAGAGAGACCACAAATTATACAGATTCTTTATTCTTTATTCAGGATCCCCGTTAGTTGTCACCACAGTAACAACTCTCCCAGGGGTCCACACGCAATGCAAAAACAAGACAAGTCATTGAATGATCACATCATTATGTAGGTCTGGAGACATTATACAGGATGGTGACTATTAAACAGCATTATTGCACGTGTGCCTTGGGATGATCATGATAAAAGGTCACTTTTATGTTCATGCTCATGGGCAACAGTTCTCATGGACATCCCTGCAGTCACCATGCCAACAACAGGCTCCATCAAAACTTGCACCATCTGTGGCATTGTGTTGTGTGATAAAACTGCACATTTTAAAGTGGCCTTTGTCTGTGACCATCCCAAGGCACACCTGTGTAGTAATGATGCTGTTTAATCAGCATCTTGATATGCCTATGCCACACCTGTCGAGTGGATGCATTATCTTAGAAAAGGAGAAGTGCCAGTGGTGTTACCAGGATGCCAGGTGTGGGTGGGCATTAGTCTTACCTGGGGGGGCAAAAAAAAGTGCTACAATGCTCAAGTAGGTCGAAATCCAGCGTAGGGCTACTGCACCTTAAAACATGTTTTGTTTTCTCCTTAATTGAGATAACTGTTGTTGTGATTTGGGCTAAACAAATAAAAGTTGATTTGATTTTATTTGACTTAGAACACATCCTTAACTGAACAGCATGGACAATGTTTTGTTTTTGTTTTTGTTTTGTTTTTTTTAAGGTGAAAGAGGAGGTAACAACACAAACAAAGGTTAAAACTTAGAACACATCCATAAATGAACAGTATGGACATGCAGGTGACAATGTTTTTTTTTTGTTTTTGTTTTGTTTTTTTTTTTAAGGTGAAAGAGGAGGTAACAACACAAACAAAGGTTAAAACTTAGAACATATCCATAAATGAACAGTATGGACATGCAGGTGACAATGTTTTTTTTGTTTGTTTTTGTTTTGTTTTTTTTTTAAGGTGAAAGAGGAGGTAACAACACAAACAAAGGTTAAAACTTAGAACATATCCATAACTGAACAGTACGGACATGCAGGTGACAAACAAAGGTTAACTTAGAACACAATAAGATGTGCAGGTAATAAGGCACAGGTTAGGTTATCCTTATCCTCTGGGATATCCTTGTTATCCCAGACACCATCTACAGGACAAGTCTGCGGCTGCTCTTGGCAAATTCTGTCACAAATCTATTCATGTCAAGATTCCTTGTAATTTCTTTCTCATGGGCCAAAATGACTAAATCTCTCTTCCGTGAATGCAGCATTGTTCTGTGGAGAGGAGTGAGAATGCGGGTTAATGTTGAAAAAGAGCTTTCACATGCAGCTGAAGACACACCAATGATTAGTGCAGTGACGTACAATCTGTGCAGGATGGGAAATGCATCTTTGTACTGCTGAATGCATTTGCAAGCTTCAGAGAGGTTCACATCAGTTGGCAGTTTATCCATTAACATTGGTCTTGCAACCACAATTTCATTTTGCAGGCTCAGGCTACTTTGCTCTGTGCGTGCAAGCACCTGAAGTGGCTTCAGGAGGTGGGGGTCAAGGAAAGCGGCTGTCTTAGGAAGGAGAGAGGATGTGGCTTTCATTAAGTCAACATTCTTTTGAGAGAATCTTGTCTCCATCTCAACAATGGCCCTGTCCAGAATGTTGAACATTGCCCTTTTAAAGGCCAGGTTAGGGTGAGTTTGAGCATCAGCTCCGCCATGTCCTAATGTGGATGAGACTATGGCACCATCAAGCTGTGAGCTAACTATCCGTCTCCTTTTAGGTGGATTGGTACTTCCACACTGAGAGAAATGCTCCTCCCAGAAGGAATCACTTCTCATCTCCTTCAATGTGCCCAGTGAAGCTGTCACAACCTCACATGCAGTGCACAGATCCGCAGTTTGTGACTGTAGGATTGAGTTTGCTGATGTCAGTGCACCAAGCACATGAAGGAGGAATTTTGCAGTTGCAAAGAAGCTCTGCCTCTCAAGCTGGGCCAGGAGACCACTTGCCTCTGTACAAATGTCCAAGGGTGCAGTGTCATCCTCTGCCACTTCAGACAGGAGTCTCCTGATGATGTCCTCGTTGTTCACAATGGACTTAGTGACCTCATAGTGACTGGTCCAGCGAATTTCCAGCAATCTTTTCAGTGTTGGTGCATTGTATGTGTGTGTAACATAATGTTTATGACAAAATGCTTTCAGTGAGCTGGACCAATCAAAAAACCTCTTAGCTGAAGGCTCAGCTTGCATTGCATGAATAACTGCCAAATGCAGCTGGTGATTGAAGCAGTGAACATAAGGAATGTCCCTGCTAAGCTTTTGTTGAAGGAGGGCCTGCACCCCACCCTCACTCCAGACATGACCGCAGCACCATCATAGCATTGAGACACTATGTTATCAGCATTATATGACAGGTCAGAAGAGAGCAGTTGGGTGCTCACATATTCAGCATCAAGCTGACCCAGTTACACCAAGCCGATCAGGTGCTCTTCTGGGATGGAGTCACGGACAAATCTTACCACAATGGATAAATTTTCAATGTTGCAGCGGTCCCTGGTGCCGTCACTTTTGATACAGAACCCTGGAGAGTCAGAGTTTTCATATCTGGTCCTGATATCATCCAACACCATTTTTGCCAATGATGCATTTATTTCATTTTGAATGACATTTGATGTGTATTTGGCGTTATCAGGGATGCATTTTGTGATGTCAGCAAGTTTGGGATCTTTTTTCAGTGTATAATCAAAGAGCTTATTCACCAGTCCCTCCTCATCCCCACCCTCATGATAGTGCCCACGCAGAGCAAGCTCATTAATTGTGAGAAACTGAATGACTTCACCCATGCTTTTCACATAGTACCTGTTCTTTTCAACTTGGGTTTGACCCAGCAGATGCGCAATAGTGTCACCAGTCTCTGACCGCTGCTTATGCTCCTGCCATGCCATCATAGCTCTGGTATGTGCGGTGCCTGATGCATGTTTGAAAAAGCCTCCGTCTTTTTCAAGTGCTTTTTTCCAATTGGTGTATCCACGCATGGTAAATATGTCCTCGTGGTCTTTATTGGAGCTAAATTTGCGACAAGCAAAACAAAAACTGGCATCGCGCATCACAGAGTATTCCAGCCATGGTCGGGTTTGGTACCAGGCTGCATTAAAGCACCTTAATGTTTTCCCAAACGGCCGTCTGGGGTACGTATTCAGAATAGGTTGTGATGGGCGATCCAAGTTTAAGTCT
The DNA here is from genome assembly GCF_011397635.1 of Epinephelus fuscoguttatus. Classification (NCBI taxonomy): domain Eukaryota; kingdom Metazoa; phylum Chordata; class Actinopteri; order Perciformes; family Serranidae; genus Epinephelus; species Epinephelus fuscoguttatus. Next base: position 24,126,539 of record NC_064770.1, on the reverse strand, counting down.
GGAGGAGCACACACAGCAGGGCCAGAGTCAGAGGACTGGACGGGAAGAACAGGAGGGACGCTTTCAGACGCCGCCGGCAGAGGGGCAGAGCTGCCACCGGGACATGATGCGTCTGCCGGCCGCACATCACCTGCAGACCCCGGCAGCGATACTGAGCCCTGCTCGGTGTTCGCGGCGGTGGTAGAGGGGGAGTTAGCGGGCGTGGAAGCTGCTTGCTTCTTTATGAGCCACCTATGCATCTCTCTTTCTGGCAGTATGTGCTTATTTGACTGAGAGGAGCTACCCGCCAAAGGCAGGTAACTGCTAAGTCTTGATAACACGTAGCACAACACACAACAGAGGACATGACACACAGATGACAGACAAAAAGTACAAGATGAGTGAGATGAATGATAATAGTCCGGTACGAGAGGCAAAAGTAGAAGACGGTGGTAGTGCTAGGGCAAATAGATCGCTGACGTGACTGAAACTAGATGGCGAGGCAGACGAGTAATAAATGAAGAGCAGCAGGACAAACGTCAAGTACTGTCTGAACTACTGACGGTGTCTGCGAGTTGCGCTTTGGCACATGCGCGATTCATTCGCACCCTGGACGCCGAGGGGTTAACATCTCCCTGCTGGGAGGGGCTGCTCCGTGGGGACTGAGCTGACAGTGTATGCTGTAGGACGCGGGAGAGTCCACGGCAGTGTCTGCTGACATCACAGTACTATATGAATGGGATACCATACGCGGTGCCCAGACTGCCGTCAGTACTACATCCAGTTTTCCTTGGGTGGGCAGAGCGTGTCCGTGGGTGGGCACTGCCCACCCCTGCCCCCCCCGGTAACGCCCCCGAGAAGTGCCCATTAACAAGGATTTGAACAAATTTGAAAGATAGGCTATATCTGCACAAATGGGAGCAAATACATAAGTGCTGCATTTAATTTGGTTTAATATACTTTTTGATATAATAATGGAACAATGAATAAGACGGTACCATCGTCAACTTTTACCTCTGTCTTGAGAAATATCAGTTGCAGTTCGACATCTTTGTACTCTTGCCTCTCTCTTATCAGCCTCTCTGTTTCAAGTGAAAACGAGTTGATGATCCTGTTGAATGGTCCACATTTTGCTTCATTTCTGAAACATGTTAACAGTTTGAAATGTTTCACACAGGAAGTGTTGACAAGTTTGTGTTTTGATATTATAATTAGTATTAATGCATTATACAACATAATCTGTACAACTGTATGATGCAGAATTTGTTAAATCGCCATAGCTTGTAAAGATTAGCCAACACAGGGTTTTATGTCTTCATGAGGTCATTTCTTACGGGAAGGTTTTCTTGAATTCCTCATCAATGCTGTCAGTCAGGCATGAAGTTAGCGTCATATTGAGGTTTATTAGTTTTTTGTCCTTTGGTTTGTGAGTGCCGCCATTCTGAACTACACACTTAAGTATCCTGTGAAAAGCGCTGCCCTTCATTCTCTGAAAAAATAAAAATAAATTAAAAAAACATAAACTTGTTAAAGATATAAATTCACATGTGATCCAAAATCAGTTGTGTTGATGTGATTAGGATTCAAATACGTACAGGCTTTAGGACCGACTTTAAGAGCCTTTCCCAGGAACTTTTGGATTTTTCAACCCCCTCAGTGAGGCATCTTTCAAAGGTGTCATAAGTCTTCTCCATGGGCTGTCTGACTTTTTCAAGTTCCTGCTCCATCTTTTCTTCCAGCTCTCTGCACACATCTGTGTTTCTGTCAGCCTGAAATCAAATACAACACATTCAGTATTTAAAGCAGTGAAACTATACTGCTACCTGATTTGTTTTCTTTGAGGACACTATTGATTCTTTATTTATTCATGAAATTCAGTTTGTGCAGAGTAATGGCCACCCTTTAATTACTAGAGCCGGAATGATTTTATCTGCCAGTAGTAGCCTATCATAGATATATCGTTACTGGCTTATATGCTGTCCAATATGCACCGATATAAAAAGTTTATTTTTAACAGAACATAATGTGTTTTTTTCACTCCCCAGTATTGCGGCACCAGCCCCAGAAATCCAGCACTGTTTGGGCTCGATTAATTACTGTTGTTATGCAGCTTCTATGAACAACAAAAACTCTGTAAATCGACAATCTTGATGACTGAAACTTCTGTATGGTGAACTGTAAAACTGTGTGGTGACATCTGCGTGCAAGATGTTTGTCTTTCACTTTGTCGTGTTTTCACTTAATGCAAGCATTAATATAATTTGACTTATTTAAATATTATTTCCTGTCAATCACAAAGACAATGAAAGACGTTTTATCAGGGTGTGTGTCCATAAAGTGTTTTTCTCTGTCAGAAAAGCGCTTGCAGGCCGCTGGGGAGCACCTCATCAAATAAGTGTTCCCAGCACGTGGACAGACTACACAGCTAACAACAAGCTTAAAACATGTATGGCAATAAAACACAACACCCACCAGCAAAATTCAGTGCCCAGCTGATCAAGGGCCCATTCCACTGAAACAAGTTTACCAAATAAGCCAGGCTGGTTTCGGTTAGTCTGACTCATTTTCAGTTTATTCAGTTCCATAAATCAAATTCAACATAGTTCAGCCTCAGTTACTATGGCAACTTATGTGGGGAAAATAACCCGGACCAGGGCCTGCTAACTGTCTGAGTTGTTGATTAATAACCACAGTTCCTGTAACACTGACCCGACTGGAAAACAATGACTGGTGATTGGTGTAGTTTATCTAACAAACACATTTTTTTTTATATTAATAATTTTGAATATGGAGGCCTAATGAAATATAAATATACATCTGATAATTATAGCAATGAAGTAATAAATATATTAAATACATGAAAACATTTCAGAGATGTCAGACGGCTCATTTTGGTTGGTAGACTCCCATTGAGAGTTGTAGTGTCTTTGAGCTGTAATGTCCTGACCAAAGAATGTCCAGTGATTCATTGTAACGAGCCTAAAACCCAAGAACACCTTTAAATCGACTGCTATGGAGCACAAGAGGTATAAATCGTATTAAAAGGTCTGGGCATTTTAACATATCTTATAACTCTGTCATGTGTGGCCTCTCTGAAGAGCAGGTGCCCTGAAAACATAAGGAACTGTTTCAACTCATTTTCAGCTTTTTGTGTTTCAAATTATGGAAAACCAGATGTGCAATAGTCATACAACAGACTGTCATTAACAGTGATATGGTTGTTGAACAAATACTCACCGACCTCCAGAGGAGGATAACCATGGACAGAACTCAATGCCCTCCCTGGCATATACTGGACATATAACACGGACTGAAGGACAGTTATTTCTAAATAATTAACTATTACAGACCAGTGTTAATTTTGTCAACGAAAACTTTTCGTTGACGACCCTTTATTCCGTGACTAATTTGTGACGTGAACGTAAATTTAATAAGTACTGACAACAAAAACTAAAACGAAATCTCTGACAAGTAAAAACGTGACGAAAAAGCTGACGCTGGCCAGCCGGACAATCTGGATTACAACCATCCTCAATGCCTAGATTGTTTTCCTTTTTAACCAATTAATTATCTTATCTATCAAATTCAAACTCTCAGTCTATCTTTCTGATTGGATGACCTCCCCCCCTGCCCTCCGCGCGGTGACGGTGCACGTCCAGTCTTGCACACAGAAGCCTTGGCTCCACAGCGGGAAGCCGGGACCAATAACGCCTGGTCAGAGCGTTGAGCCGAACTAAAGTAATTATGAGCGGATTATCTTCACCTGCGACTTGTCAAGTGGGAAGAAAAAGAAGAGAAGATTTATGCTACTGAAAATTATACATTTTGATACACACAGGTAGGCTATACATATTGAAGAACTCTGTAAAAGTACACCAAAGCATTTCCAAATATTTATTTGAAAACAAAACCGTTCATAGGTCAATAAAAAAACATTTTGTTAATAATAAAAAACGAATGTAATCTCAACAGTGACCGTGTTTCCACTAATTATTTCGGTGTTTATTTCTTTTATTCTTAAGGTTTTTTTTAAAATTAAAATGGGTAATATAGCCAACAATATTATAGACCAAAAGTTAATATAATTAATTATTGTAGAATGTATTTAGCAAATCACCACTTTCAACTGGAGACACGGCGCAGCAGCAGCGCAGCAGAAAAAAAAGGCATTATAAAAAGCCTACAAATAGTGTTAATTAATTGTCACAAGACATTGGAGAAGTTGTCAGTCCTTTTTTTTTTTATTTTATCATAACTTCTCGGAAATTACTCAAAAATGCATTTTTTGTGTGCTTCTGAGCACGGTCAGCATAAACAGTGAAGTTCCATAACCGTTGCGGCGCTTGGAGGGGTGCTGTAATCCTGGCGGTCCTAGTGTTAACAAACACTGAATTAAAATGGGCATATGATTAAATGTGTTGGCTAGGTTTTGATGCCCTTGTAAGAAAATACTAACTTAAAACGGGCATAACAGTTAAGCTGTTATGATCTTCTTTTGACGTCTTAAGAGGATTGGAGATTTATTCTTGCAGGTTGTAAGTCATTTGTTGTACAAAGAAAACCTGTGAAGGACATGATTGCGCTTTGTCTAACAAGCCTTAGATATTCGTTTTTAGAGAGTAGATAGAGAGAGAGAGAGTAATATGGTACATTCTTAGTTTAAATGACTAAACACATAGTTAAAGGTATGCTTACAATGGAGTTTTTACTACCATGACAAACATCCTCTTGCAAAATCTATTACAGTATAACAAAACTGTCAAATTACATCAAAAGACTAAAATGAGACTAAAACTAAAACTGATTTCCACTGACTAAATTTTAACTAAAACAAAACAAAACAAAACAAAACTAAAAGACTAAAATGTGACTTCAACTAAATCCAGTCTTTGGTGAGTGACTAAGACTAAAATGAAATTAAAAATTCTTGTCAAAATTAACACTGTTACAAAGAGTTGTGCTGCCTTTCATATTTACTGTGTGTTGCCCCTTTTGGTTTTGTATCATTACTTTATATTTAACTTGTATATTATTATTTCTGATGCTTGTACTTGTTATTGAAATTGAAAAAAGTTTATAAAAAAAACTACCATTAATAATTTTAAATCCATATTATCCTAATGGAATGGTAAAAGCATAAAATATAAACATAAACAATTTATTTGCAAAAATTCCATTGACCAGAAAAGCAAAAAAAAAGTAAACTTAGATGTTTTTTAGTTGGTGTTTTTTAATGAAAGAAGTAGAGTTTTAGACTTTTGTCCCAACTGATTTGTTTAATTCATTTAGGTTCAGAACTTAAATCCCCACTTTTCTTTTCTGCAATAGACGCAAGGTACAGCACCTTCACGTTCTCTCCTCATTGGGAACAACTGAATAGAGACGCTGCCACTCAGAAAAAAACACTGTATGGACACTCAGCCTGACTTGATCTTACCCCTGCTCTACTTCTGGCCCCTTGAATCAGAGAGAGGATCCCATGAGCTCCAGACACATAGTTTAATGTCTCTGAGTGACAGTCATTGAGCTCTTGCAGGAATTCCTGAAGTCTGGGTATTTCTGTGAAAAAAAAAATCAGATTACATCTTACATACTTAAACTACATACTTAAATTCAAATGTCAAAATTCAATTAGTTATTTTTGTTTTAATTAAAGTGGTGAAAGTAAACTAAAACAAAACGTGTTGGAGCTGTTGTACATTTTCTGTTATCCACAGAGTGCTCATATACAGTATGAGATGTCACCTACCAGTTTCCTCTGGCGTCAGATGTTGTTGCTGACGAAACTCTTTGGAGCTCACTGTGAAGACTCTGAAAAATACATCACTGAAATGTTTCTGAAAAAAAAGGTTTGATTTCACATCAGGCTTGCAGTTGTAGAAAATTGTTGTGTTACATTTTCTGTTAGTCTATTAAACTCACCTTAAACTCCTTGAGTTTTCTGAACTCTTTGTTCACTGTTTCCTTGGCTTGTATGTTGTTTTGAAATATGAGAGCACGAACAGCACCTGCTGAACTGTAAGAAAATATTTTTATGAAGTGACACCTCATACAGTATTTGGAGAAATTAAACCTAAAATTCCAACTTGCACAGTTGTCTTCACTCATCTCAGGATAAAACACTTTTGTTACCAATAACTCTACCATTCATACTGAAATGGTAACAACTTTACAAGTCTGTGATTTCCTACAAAGTTTTTCTGGTCAGCATTTTAAGGGGAAAAAAGGACAAATTTTAAGACCTAAAGGAATTTCCTTGAAAGAACTCATTTTAAGCCAAGTAAACTACTCACCCCACAGCATCGCCAACACATATGCAAAAAAATAGATTAAAACATGCAGAAAATTTGGGAACTGTGTGCTATGACTTTTCTCAAACATTCGCCCAGGCTTTTTAATGAATCTCATAAAAAAGTGCATAGAATTTTCCATTCAAAGTGATTGGAGATTGTCAGGAAATCAACTTAAAATCATTCCCCTTTAAGGCCACACCAAATCTCCATACTTTCATGGAAAAAAATGATTCAAATTTTAAATGGATCATGAGACTCCAGACTTTATTGTACCAAACTGACATTTTGATATCTGGTATGGTTTTTAAGAAATCACAATTTACATTTCATGTTGTTTTTCAGACGTTTCAGATTTTATCATAGCTATCTATGGGACAGAGCTAGAGTGGTGACATCATCGCTACAAACATGAAGAAGACACCTACACGTTCGGGATGATCTCCTCTCTCTGGTGGTATCCATATGTTGATGATTGGACTCATTGTTTTGGCAGGAAAATTAAGAGTTTGAGAGGTTTCAACTCCATTAAAACAGCTTCCTGCTCTGAGCTGCTGACTGGCCCTCCTAATTAATTACCATAGCAATGGCCACTGACACACAAACTCACAGACATGTTGGTGTGTCTCAGAGGACAGTAGCTGAAACTCCTAGAGAACATATAAACATTATACATCATTGTTTTCCATCTATCATATACTACAGCCTTTACTGCTAATACTACTGCTGCTACTTTTGGGATTATGAATGTTAAATACATATTGTAACATATTGTAGATACATACAATATTATACACACATAGTGCACAGTACCTGTAGTACATATACTATGTATTAAATGAAGTCTGCAATACTTGTAGTAGGCAGTACATAATAATGACTCAGCTACTGCTACTAATAGTACTTAATAGTACCATCAGTATTTCTTCTTTCTTTTTCTAGTACTTTATTTATCAAGCTATTATTAGGAACTTTATGTTCTATATATGTTAAACTGGCTTCCAGCCTGTCGAGAAATATCAAGTGTTTTCATATTCAGCTGACCTACCATGCACGGACTAAAAGACAGTCTAGGTTACACTATGAATCCAATTAACTAATTAACTGGAAGTGATTCAACTGAACAGTGTCTCAATTTCCCTATATCTGCACCAAATGATATATTACATAGTTTCTATAAGTTCCCAATAAATTCATTGTTAGATATCAGTTCCTTCCTTGGAAATTTTAGGAAGCTTTGTGCCTGGTAAAATATAGTGTTATGTTGGTTGCTTAGACTGCAAAGACAAGCAAATGGAGAAAGTAATTTCCTATTTGAGAACACTAAGCTACATTTTCTGCAAATGTAAAAAAACACACGAAAATACAAAAACAGCACAATAGAGTATCCTGCAATGATGATTTTGGTACCAAAACCTGGAAGTCAGCTGTGCTCAGTAAGTGTGTTTACATGCACACGACCACTCTGGTTAAAATCTTTTTTCATGTAAACATAATATGATGATGGGGAATGTTATGAGGGCGCAGTTTTCGCAATTTTGCTTGTTTTGGAGGCACAGTTTCAGATTTTGACAACCCCTGCCCCTGAACTAACAACATAGTATTCTAACAGTCATGGATGGATTACTGAATGGGCCTACCAGGCACAGGCCCAGGGGCCCCTCTGGCCTTCACCTGCAAAATGTCACTCAAATTAACACGTACTGACCAGGAAGATTCATACTGACCACAAAGACACACAAACAGACCACAGAGGGATGCAGAGACAGAAGATGACAAAAAATGTCCTTGACTACAAGGAGATACATAACAACAACAACAACAACAACAACAACAACAACAACAAAAAGCCAAAACCACCTTAGAGTCTGTTTGTCCTGCTCATACATAAGAGAGGTGTTGGGGCCTTTTGCATATCTGTGCCCAGGGGCCCTTTGTCTCATAACCCACCCATGCTACCAGTACCTGTGCTGCAACAATTTATATGTATTTGCTTGTGTTTTCCTGTTGAGCTCTTGGCACCATATGCCTCAATGTCTTCTTAGAATGTTATATTAAACTTTTTACTTTTGGCCTCTTAAATCACTTACCGATCATCACAAACTCCAGTAACATCAGACTTGGTGCAGATAAAGTGGATGCACTGACACTCGCCACCATTTCCGATGAAGCTACAGGTACTTTTCAGGATGTCCCAGGCTTCACGCTCTGCTGCTGCTCGATTAATTTAAGTCACAATCCACACAGTAGAGCAACTTCCAACAACCTGAAGGGACGTAATAACAAGTCAATAATGAATAATCAATTTTCAGTGCTATGTGAAAAGCACTGTTGAGTTTCCAGATAACAGAGTAAGACACGATAAACAGCACTACATGTGAATAAATTACCCCTTTCCACATCTTGTCTCTGCTCTTGTTGCGGTCCCCATTTCCAGGAAGATCCACAAGTGTGACATGCTGGAGAAGATCATTGTTAGGCACCCTCACAGTCACACACTTCACCAGGGGCCAATACCACCTCTTTACTTCTTGTCCTTCTCCATAGTTTGATTCACTTCTTGTGTATTTGACTAATTTTGCAGATAGCTCTTCAGCCTGCAATCAACAATACAATCAGATTAAGGCAATGTAAAGCGATTTCATTTGAATGCACAAACTCCAACTTCAAGGTGCTTTACAAATTACATAGAATTACAAGAGGATAAGATAAAAAAGGAGAGAAATGAAGAAACACTGTCATAGAAAGTAACAACAAAAGAAAAAAGATAAAATTAGTTACATTAATAGGCCTAGTAATAAACATGAAATGGAGACAAAATCTAGTTTTGGGTGACTGTTTTTAAAGTTTAATTGTTCTGTATGCAAGTTTTTAACAGTATTAATCATTTCTTTAATGCTAATTGGTGAACAGGTTCTAACACAACCAGATTTTGATAGAGCCAAGGATTATCTAGGTTATTACAAGTATGTGTATCATACATAGATGAGTAATGCAGCTTCCCCGTGTTTCATGTTGACCCTTGACATTCTGCAGATCCCAGTCTGAAGACCTGAGTGTTCTTTTTTTTTTTTTTTAGATTATTTTTGTGGGCTTTTGCCTTTAATGACAGGACAGAGAGTGAAATGGGGAGACAGAGAGAGAGTGGGGACTGACATGCAGCAAAGGGCCGCGAGTCGGATTTGAACCCGCGGCCGCCGCAGCGAGGCGGTGCCTCTGTACATGGGGCGCCGGAACTATCCACTATGCTACCGATGCCCCAGACCTGAGCATTCTTGAAGGTTCATATGGATATAGCATGTAAGAAACATAATAAGGTCTGACCCCCTTAAATGGTAATACTTTAAAATCAACTTTCTGACTAACTGGTAGAGCAGACATAGGCAAAATGCCTTTAGTTTTGTTTTTCATTAAAAAAAAATTGAACAAGGTTTAGTCGCTTTTGTAATAGTCCAACGTGCCTCAGATAATGCATGAATATTTGCTTTTTAAGATCATGTTTAGACATGAGTTCTATAACTGTAACTATATTTTTCAAATGATAAAAATCTGATAAACTAATTCATTCAACATGACTGCTGAAATCCAAGCCAGAGTACCCAATCTTACTTGTTTTACAGTTTTTAAAGGCACAGGGTCTATGTATGCAATAGTAAGTCTTTCACTGTGGCCACCAAACACAATCACATCAGTTCTGTCTTTATTTAGCAAACCAATGATTTGCTCAATGCACTGATAGTGATTCAATGGGAAAATGTGAAAGAGAAATAGATTTGTGGTTCGTCAGCATAAGTGCAAAAACTGACATTAACTTAAAGAGACTTAGGCTGTATTCACACCTGTGGCTCGTTTGCTTTGTTCCGATTCAGAGGCTGAATCGATACAATGTTTGCATATTTAATTTGGGTCGTTTGTGTTCACAAGGCCAAAGTTTGTAGCGGAACAAAGTTGTAAACAAACGCCATGTGCGGAGCAGCTGTTCTCTCATTGGTCAGAAATCCCGGAAGGAAAACGCTGGGGAAAAACAGCAACAATGGAGCACAAACAGCGTGTGTGGCTAGTTTGTTTTTGCGCGTTTCTGTGGGTAATATACCAGTGTTATCTGCATGAAGAAAATATCCACTACTACCGGGAATCCAGACTGCGCATGGAAAATAATGTTTTACTCCATCTACTAAGAAGAAGACGTGCCGCATCAAGGAATCGCCGGCGAAGATGGTCTCTGATGGGTGCACTGTCTGCACATCACATACTCACACGACACTACAGACGGTGCATCAGGTAAGCTTCATTAGATAATTGTTATCTAATTAGTAAACTGTGCTTCTTCTTCTTCTTCTTCTGTTTGTTTTGGTTGACGGTTGGCAGCCTGGTGCGTCACTGCGCCCCCCTGTTGGAGGATGAACCGCAGTTATGAGTCAGTTGTGTCGGTTGCTGTGTCGGTTGTGTTCTCACTGCAAACGAACCGCTACAGGTGTCGAATGGAAGCGGTCCAAGACCACCTCTTCTAGGCGATCTCGGACCGCTTGTTTTGTTCCGCTACCGAGTGCGATTGCTGCGTTCACATATGTCCAAACGAACCGATCTTTTGAGGAAACGCTCCCTGTTCCGGAACAAACAGACAGGTGTGAATACGCCCTTAAAAACAGGAACCGTCAAAAGACCGAATACAAGTGGGCCAAGTACTGATCCTTGTGGTACTCCACGGGTCCTGCTGGGAAGTTAAGTATCTTATTTATATAAAATAATTACTATTAGTACCAGAGAGATCAACCCAGCTTTTCAACCAGTCTATCAGTAAGGTGTAACCACTTGGTCATTTAATCTTCATGAGACCTGTCTAGGCACAATGACGGAGGCAAAATACTGAGTGGAATTCATAAAAGCAGTTAATTTAGTAACTGGTAGATATTGTTTGTTATGATTTTCTTTAAAAGGCTAAATTTGATCTGGGTTTGTATTATTTAGCACAGATGGACCAAGTCCACTCTTTAACCTCTGAGACCCACAGGGCCGCTGGCAGTCTTGGCCAACATTCCTGTCTTTAAGACACTGTAGCGGACCGAGTTAAAGCTTTCTTAGGATGGGGGCTGAATAACACTCCAAAGTTGGCTAAATTTTGGCATAGACATTTTCATGGGGGTCCCTTGACCTCTGACCTCAAGATATCTGAATGAATATGCTTTCTGTGGGTAGTCATGAGTCTCCGGATTACAGACGTGCCTAATTTATGCTTTTCAAATGCAGTTTTGGGCAAAACCCATCAGGTTTTTGCATGCAGTGCAAATATGTTATTTTCACCTGTTGTATTTTATTTTTTCTGCAGGTCCCTAAACAGTCTTGGAAATGCATTAATTGAGTATGACTGGAAAGCTGAGACTCGTGGATTCAATGAGCCTGATTTCATTAATGTGTGATGATGTTAGCTCCCATAGGTGCCAATTTGTTGCACTGAGACAAATTTTTAGGAACAGACAGCACAAAAGACAGCACTGTATAAAATGACCTTTTGTGACCTGTAAAATAATTAACTGCTGACTAGAGACAGCGGGCAACCAGAGGATGTATAGCTTTAATAGGTGTATTGACAATAAAAGGGGTTCTCAGCAGTTTCTAGAACAGAAGTGCTCGTCATTCAATCACCAAAAAATGCAATTTCTACAGAAATCTTAAAATGTCAAAAGTTTTTTCTGTCTTTTCTGTGATGATCATCAAGGACTTGGTGTCGTAATGTGGTATTTTGAGGGATTTTTTAACATTTTTTTCTGCAACAACTTAAGAGACATAATTGAGCACAGGAATAGCTCTCATAATCTTCTATCATAATGTTTTAAGACCCTATACACTCTGCAGTCTATAAAAACTCTTTCCTCATCACTCACTCCCAAACATTATTAACAAACCACAGATTATGAGCCATATTTTCATCTATTTTTTGTCATTCGATGCCACTGGACAGCAGACAGTTACCATAGAAACATGGCTTTCAGTTCTGAAATAGCCTGAGGGAAAGGTTACTAACTTTTTAGGCTTAAAATAAGTCAGTATGTATTTTTTATGAAACTATTCAACTTGCGTAAGACTAATTGAAGAGCAAACTTTCAAAGTTTAAAAAGGTGCATCACAAACACAGTGTTCATTACAGATTTGTTAAACTAAACCAATCTGAAATGGCCAGGCTGTAAGTGCATTACTTAACCTCAATAAATGGAAATTAATAACATTTCACCCTGTCAGACAGTGATGCATGTAAATATGTACAAGAATTTATTTTGTCTTACTCACTGATTTACATGTCAAAAGCTTTTTCTTTGATTGGAGAAATTCTGGAACTTCTTTGAAATACTTGTTTTCCATAAGGTTTTCAGGGGATTTGTCTTTCCATTCTTCTCCATACAGCGCTGACAGCTTGTCAACAGTGTCACAGTAATCCTCATCATCTTCCTGATCATCTTCCTGATCTGCATCATCCCTAAGGAAATTTAACAAGGACCACAACTCATCGTTCCACTCCTAAAAAAAAATAAAAGAATTTATTTCATTTTAATTTAATATCATGTGATGTAAAGAGAAATATTTTTGCAGCTACATCATAACTTTTCAGTTTGCTTCAAGTGAACATAAACGCAGTATATTCAATTAATTTTACCTCTTTTGTAATGAACTCAATTTCTGCCTCATATTGTTTCTGCATGTTAGCCTCCACTTTAATCATGAATGAGGTACATGCACTGACACTCCCAGAAGGCAAGAGCTTCCTCTCTCCAATGACGGCATTTATGAGAGTGCTCTTTCCAGCCCCGGTTTTACCAAAGACACCGATCAGCTCCCTCTTGTCGATCTCCAAATCCTTAATTTTCTTCCTGTTGTACAAGAGGTTGAACATGAGTTAATTGATTAATTTGGAAAATAAACAAACACTGAAAGAACATGTCAAAATAGAAAAACATCTACAGTATGACCAGCCTACTGAAACAACTGTAATCAATATTTTCATATTAACTGGTTCGAATGTCGACTTGTATGTGAGAAGGATCACCAAGAGATGACACCACACAGAGTTATCACCAGACTTTAAGGTTCCCCTCAGCTTTACAGGGCTTTAGATCGTCTTTCGCTCATTGGTTTCAGTTTTTCAGCCTGAAACTTTTTTGGCCAAACCTCATCGGACTCACTTTCGGACACAGCAAGCAGCTGATTTCAGCCAAAACACTAAATAATAATAAATCACTGCAGTACGTGGCAGACACACCAAAATAACTAGTATGTAAACATCAGGTATTAAGCAGCTAAAGAGCCAGATGTTACGCCCAGGGAAAAAAAATAGCTAAAATTAAAGTGAATAATAATTCACTTTATTCCTTCGAAAGAAAAATGATTTATTGGATTTGCTTGCAAAGTTTGTTACTCCTTTCAGTGTTTTTACATTAAGCTGAGCTTTGGTATACTTTGACACATGAATCTGCATCACCAACCAATAGCAAACTGTCTTAACTGGGGAATTAAAGCCACCAATTCTGTACATATTCTTGGATGCAGTGGCCGACAGCTCTCCAGGAGACATTTTACAACTATTCAGTCTTATAAGTTTGGCCTCTAAACACGTTTGGCTTTGTTTGTTGAGAGCTTACTGACGCACAAGCAAGTAAATGTAGCAAACATGACAGCTACGTAGCTTCTGATGGTGCCCATATCTTATGTGCTTAGAAATTGAGTCTGTGATGTGAAAACCATTTAAAGCAGACTGAAGTTCTATAAGACCTGGGTTCAGTTTCACAAAGATAGACTTTGACTATGGCTTTGATCAAACTAACAGTCAAGCTTCAGATAGACATCTAATGATGTCACAAAGCTATCTAGTCCTGTATGGAGCCAGAACGGTGACACACTGGCTTTGTTTTCAATGCCAATTTTTTTTTTTTGGATGCCAAATTTTAAAGTCACCGTTCTGGCTCCATAAATAGGTGGCAGACCAAACAACCGTATCAAACTGCTCAACTTCCTTCACTCCTGCAGAACATTTACCTCCTGAAATACATCAGCAGTTACAAGGAAAACTGGTGAAACTGAGTGTAGAGTGTAACAATAGAAAAGCCTTCCAGAGCAGAAAATCTCAATGCAGTGCAGACCTGCTGAGATGCTGTGGTTTTAGAATGTGGCAGGACTCTCACTGCTGTATATTTCAAACAGGTTTACTGCGGTCTGTAAAAACTATTTCTTTATTACTCACTCCGAAACATCGTTAACAAATCACAAATTATGAGCCATGTTTTCCTCTTTTTTTGTCATTAGATGCCACTTGTCAGCAGACAGTTACCATGGAAACATGGCTGTCAGTTCTGAAATAGCCTGAGGGAACTTTTTAGGCTTAAAATAAGTCAGTATGTAGTTTTTATGAAACCGTCCAACTTGCTTAAGACTAATTTAAGAGCAAAATACAGACTGTCTCACATGACAGAGTGAAACCAGGTCTATATACCAAAGAATATGGAATACGAAAAACTCACTACTTACTTGAGGAACTGATGGAGCTTGTTGTCTTGGTCTGGTAGTTTGTCTTGGACATCATACATGATTTTTTTCACTTCAGACAGTATAGTTTCTTCTGTCAGAGTAAAAGCAAAGAATCATTCAGCAGGAACCAGTGCATACAGTAAGCAGTAATGTACACAATGGAGCCATCATTATCATAATCCCTCCCACACCATATAAAACCTACATCACCAGCTACTAACATTAGGGACTGTAGTAGCATCACTGTCATTTCATTTGCCCCAGGCGAGTATGCTTTATTCTATAAGCTCTCTTTCGGTCTAAGAAATACATGAATAAACATTGTAAGAGCCACTTAAGCACATATTTATATTTGGTAAAAACGTCTGTGTTGATATGACATATCATATACACCGATCAGCCACAACATAGAAACCACTAACAGGTGAAGTGATTAAAATACATCATCGTGTTACAATACAATGCTCTACTGGGAAATCTTTGGTCCTGGCATTCATGTGGGTGCCACTTGACACGTTCCACCCACCCAAACACTGTTCCACACCAAGGAAACCCCTCATGGCAACAGCACTCCATGATGGCAGTGGCCCCCCAGCAGGACAATGCACCATGCCACACCACAAAAACTGCTCAGGAATGGCCTAACAAACATGACAAAGAGCTCAAGACATCAACCTGGCCTCCATATGTGTGTGGATCTTTTGCTTTATGTTGGGGTAGTGAAAAAAGTGGTGAGTAATGTGTATTTGGTATTGTATGGAGATTCTAAATTATGATAACCTGTCTGGAGCATGATATTTTGTGCTACATTTACCTTCAGAGCAGGGTTAGCACAGCAGTTTAACTGTTTGTCTCATTGGTGGCAGAGGCTGACAATATCATCACATAGTGGCATACACTTTAATCTTTAAGTGTTTGCCCTTACAACATCCCAAGAACATTCTAATGGTGATGCTATGCAACTATTTTTTTCTCTAAGGCATCTGTAGATGAAATATTAGGAGCAACCTTGGACTGAGGTTTTTTTTGGTTTGTTTGTTTGTTTGTTTGCAACCAGGCACAGAAGCAAACTGTATGGACTGTTGCATGTTACTGTATGTATTGTATTGTAGTGTACAGATACATGTGGTTTAATCATTGTGGCATGCGTGCTGTTGACTGTTTGAGGTGTCCTGATAAGATTTTAACACACAGCTAATGAGATAACATTTACTGAAGCCAAGATATTAACAGACGCTTTCTATTAAAAAAGTAAAAAAAAATACATGACATGAAGGTATAACCCTGTGGGAGGCTGCCACTGCTTAGAAAGTATTAGAAATACCTGAGTATGACACAGGTTCACATCGTTGTCTTCTAGTTGGTGATTGCCAATTGCTGGACTCACCCTGAAGATCCAACTTTCTCTTTCCTTATTAGATTAAAAAAAAAAGAAGAAATTTGTTGCATGTACCTCTCACAAAACTGAAACATGGTCTCAATATACTAAACAAAAGTGTTGTGTTTAAATTCTTGTTTAGTAGGGTTGCCTAGTCAAAGCAAGATATTACTGCCTTAAAAACACATGTGAACACTACAACAGATACTGTGTATCTCACCTTTTTCCATTGAAGCACTGGTGGATGGACGAACCTGAGGTTGAACATGTACATTTGCCTTTATTTGTTTGATCAAGAAAATATATTTCCATAGCATTTGTCCTCCAACAGGGCTCTACAGGCTTAAACACAATTTACAATTCACACACACTGAAATTTGCATTAATGTTCTCATTCAGTCTGGGATGAGCTGGGTGAAACCCTGGGAAGTGGAGTCCAGAAAAGAGCTAACAGGTGATCAAGTTCAGTGTCCTTTTTCCCCTCCTAGTCAACATTGTGATTCAATGACACGATTCTCCAGTCAGAGTTTCAGTCTTTGTCTCAGGACTCTTCAGTGCCTAAAATGCAGTCGTGATTTTTCCTAGGTGGGGCTATGGCACTGTAGGTAACACTGTATATTTTGGCCGTTTTTGTCTTTTTAAACATTTGTATTTTGAGAGTATTTCTCCTGTCATAGAAAGTGAGACTGAAGCTTGTGTTTTGGATGTTATTATCATACTGTTGGTGATGTGTCCTTGTTTTTATTCCAGTACTCAGTTTTGACACCTGCCCACCCACCTGCTCTCATCCAACAACTCTCTGAAGCTCAGTCCGCCACATGGCACGACACAGCTTGGAGGTCATTTTTAGGTTCATGAAATGTACCCAAATTCACAAATATGTAGGATATTACCACAGACCTGTATTCTTATATTGCTTTGCTACGAGGTCTGACTGGCTAGAATCTGGCGGGTGCATTTCTGGTAGTTTACTAGCCAGCCTGGTTAAGTAGCCTTCTAGCTAGCAATGTTGCCAGGTTGGTCCAAACAGTCAATATTTGCCGAAAAGTAAATGAGTATTGAAAAAAAATAAAAATGTCTGCACTATGACGAACCAGGCCAAACTTTTGTCAACCCAGCAAATTCATTTATTCCATCCTAAAGCTGCCCAGTTGGGTGGAAAATCACCCGATCTGGCAACATTTATTGGAAAAATTGTCCACCCCAGATGCAGCTGTTTTTGACGTGTCAATGATACGACCACCAGGAAATCCTGACATCAGTGGTGTAGTGGAGGGTATACTCAGGTATACGGGGTATACCCACTTCTTTTTCTATCCAGTTACATTATACCCATCTACCAGCTAAAAAGCCATTGTAATATATAGGAGAGTATGCCTACTGCGTTATTGGTAACCTACCTATGTACCTAGCAGTACACCCACCTCATCACCTACCACTACACCACTGCCTAACATATTACAAATATTGGCATCAGGCAAACGCACGCCCCTTCACACAGAGACAGAGAATATAGGCAGTGCTTTTTGTAATAATGTATGCTTTGTGTGAGAGCATCGACTGTAATTTATACACACACACACAACACAACAATAACAAAAACAGTTTTCCTATAAAAATACAGTATGTATTTTCACACTTGGAACTGCAGGAGGGGCAACGCCCCAGTGCCCTTAATGGACAACACACCACTGCTCAAAGGCAGAGTAATGAAGAATAGAGGCACGTTCACTGTTTACTCTGTAATTCAAAGTCATACTTTGGCTACCTGAGGAGAAACAGCATCTTTTTTAGACTCCATACACCAGTTTACATCAGTGAATTGTAGGGAATGAAGTTTCTTTTTAATTTTTTTAATCATCTTTTCCCCTCAGTTTATTGAATACAAACGTTCAAACAAACATCTGAAGAACATGATATTAGTTCATTACAATACAACTGAGAACATGGCTGCCATGTCAGATAGTTGGGCAACAGTTCCTTAGATGATACTTAACTGTGTGAAAGTGTTTTCAACTTACTTGAGCAGGAAAATCAACTGTTTCTGGATTTGTTGTGTTTTGTTCCCCCTAGTAACAAAAGAAAATAGATGCAAATCAATAATAGTTAAAATTGCTGTTTGTCACTCTGGAGAAAGATAGTTGACTGCTGAGTCTCATTCCCAGGTCGTCAAATAAAGACACTTTAGGTTGGTAGTTGGACTGAACAACCAACCGTTGGAATTTGATGACCTGCGAATGAGACTCAGCAATCAACTATCTATGCCATTGGTGCTCAAGGCCCTGGTGAAGGATCTCTCTGGCCTCTGGAGCACTCCTATCTGAAGGCACTGTCATTCAACATAGCTTTGCTGCTTGCGTTGACCTCAGCTAAGAGAGTGTGTCAACTAACCACCCAATTGATGCACCACAGTTGCTTGCTGCTTCTTGGTGACAGCAATGGGGCTTCTCAGACCAAATCCATCGTTTGTTCCCAATAACATAAGAAATTTGTTCAGGTTGAGAGTAATGTTGTTGGATGCTTTTTGTCCTCTACAATATGAGGGGGACAGCGTGGCAAATTTCATCTGCTCTGCTCATTTCATGTGTTGGCATGTTATGTTGAATGCACAGCCCCCATCAGACACACTAACAGCTGTTTCTGTGCTTTGGTGATGGTGTGGCCAGTAAGGCCCTATCCAAGAAATACCTTGCAGGATGGCTTTGTAAGTACATCTCCCAAGCCTACAGGCAGGGATACTCCCACTGTGGTGGACGCACACTTCACACATGGTGTGGCAGTGTCAGCGGCCTCGTGGTGGTCTATGCCCTGTCTGTTCATACGGTTCTATCTCTTGGACATGTCAGGCTCCTTTTCGTGGTCTGTGCTCACTGGAATGACACAGGACTGGTGAAAAGGTTTGGGTGTATGTCAGCTGTGTTGCACTTGACTCCCCTCTGAGTGTGACACACCAGCATGTCTCCATGGTGTGCAGGGTGTCTGTTGTAGTTGTAGTTTATTTGTTCTGGACAAAATCATCCATGACCAAGAACAGCAACTGTAAGGTAAAGACAAATAAACAGCAAAATATGTTTTGATCAACCATTACTGCTTGGCATTTTGGAAACAGTTACAATCAATTTAGTTCATTAAAGGAAAAGAAGGGGTTATGAGACTGATAATGGCGTTCTGACAAAAGTGTCCTCAGCAAATATTTGGTGGAAAGTTACATCACAAATAACTGACCATCTGTCGTTTCTTTCTACTAGAGTCTGCTCTGCTTTTCACTTACCTGTCCACACATTTCAAACAGACATTTATTTACAGCATCATTAGCTTGTTGTAAATGTTAATATGTGAAAAGATAAAATCCAACCTTGACTAGAAAAGTTCACTCAGTAGAGTGCAGATCTCCGCCAGCCACCTGGGCTGATCGTTGCCACTAAAGACAATTGTTGTAATTCCTGCAGACGCAGTGCAGAGTGTTTCAGAAGCTCCCAGAAAAAGAAACATGCCCCTAGTCTGTTTTTGACAGAGCCACGGTGTAACGATTCAGAGGCAGGGATAATGTCCAAAATAAGCCAACAAATTAATAGCAGCAAAAAGGTCCGGTACACAGAAGATGAATCCAATATCAGCAACCAAAACAGACTAGGAGTGGGCTAAAGGCAGAATCACTAATATAGGCAGAGTTTAAAACACTAGAAAACTGACACGAGGAAAATTAATGCTGGAACGCTTGACACAAGGACAAAGGTGATCTGGCACAGAGGGAGAGGAAGACAAAGACTAAATACACACAAGGGGAGGAAGTCATGAGACACAGGTGTAATGAATTAGGGTGGGGCAGGTAATCACAGAAGCGGGAAACACACTGGGGCAGGAAGTGAAGCATCTGCAACGACAAGACGTGAGTATCACCAAAATAAAACAGGAAATGAACATAATGACCTGGGGGTATTCCAGAAAGCGGGTTTAGTGAAAACTCTGAGTGTGTTAACCCTGAAATGAGGGAAACTCTGGGTTTTCAGTTCCATTTAGAGAGTTGAGTCAAACTCTAAGTCAATCACCATGGCAACTGACTCTGTGAACCTAACCTGCTCGCTGGCAGGTTTTCTTTAAGAAACCCTGAGTTCACCGTTTCTTCCCTACTGCCGAGCCTGAAGCAAGCTGACAGACAGACATGGGTTGTCCGTATGTAGAAAATCCGATCGATATCGAGGCAGAATTAATTCGCAATGCTTTACACCGCGAGAGGATCTTCAGACCCCGTTTAGGTGTGCTGTCATTCCCCAGTGACTATCTAATGACTTTAGTTGTTATTTTATCTCAGACATGTTAGGATGTTACATACCTTGACATGTTTCGGCGGAAACTTCCACCTTCCTCAGAAGTGTCACTTGGTGGAGGTTGTGACGCGTCTTTATCAGCTGATCTGTCAATCAGCCAATATTAGGGAGGCATGACCGTCCTGTCACGCCACCTGCTGTCCATCTGCCGCCTCTCCAGGACGCTGCTCCAGGTGTGGGAGAGCATGTATGCTCCCTTGTCTCTGTTCATTGTCCCTGGGCCCCGCTTCCTTATTTCAGTGGCCTCCCTGATCCAGTGGCGGTATTTGCTGTCCTCGGTGCGTATGACTCTGGCCTTGTCCCAGTCCATAAGATGATTTTCCCATTTTCCCTTTTCTTTTATTGATCTTGTTTGTCTTATTTTCGTCTCCTTCTCACATTCCTTTTGATGTTCTTTTTTACGTGTGCTGAAGCTCCTCCCTGTCTCCCCAATGTATGTTTTATTGCATGATTGGCATGGTATCTTGTATATGGTGTTGCATTTATTGTTTTGTTCGATCTTGTCTTTTGGGTGTACCACAATTTGCTGTAGTTTTGTGTGTGATTTGACCGGTGTGTTTACGTTGTGTTTCCTCATAGTTCAACAAGAAACTTATGGACTGGGACAAGGCCAGAGCACGTCCACGGTTTGTCAGATTTGATATGTGTGGCAGGTAAATGATTAAGTCTAATGAAAAACGGTACCATTCAAACACTGGGGGTTCAATGCCCCCTATACTGAGTTTTTCCATGGAAAGAGCTTTCTTCTTGCGTCATCTACCTTGGTGCAGGTGGTGGTTCTATCAAAGACAACTATGACAAACCTCTCAATAATGCTCATTGCATCATCTGGGATCTCCTTTGGTCCACTTGCCAGCGTCAGTAGTACATCTGTCAGTTCTAGCAGCAACTTCCATGTTGACCATGCTGCCTTATTTCCATGTCCAGCAAAGCTGGATACAGTGTCACAGCCTGTCAAAGCATGGAACATTGGAAGGGCACATGACATCTGTGGTCCGAGACATGCAGCCATTTGGTGCGCTGTGTGTTCTATTCCAGTATATTAAGCTATAAATGCACCAAATTTGGCGTTTTTATCGCAAAAATGAACATTTTTATGCCACCCAATTTATTAGTTTGTTAGCAGAGTTATACAAAAACTGCCTGCCCGATTTTCACAAAATTCGGTGGAGGGATGTAACACTTGCCAACTTAGAATACATTAAATTTTGGTGTTGATCCAACTCAGGGGGCGTGTCCACGGGCCACCCACGTGTGGCCGCCCATTCACTTCCATTCATTTATTGAATGAGGATTACATGAAAACTGTCCAACCGATTCTCACAAAACTTGTTGGAGGCATGTAGCATGGTCCAACTTAGAAGCCATTACATTCTGGAGTGGATCCAATTAACGGGACGGGTCCATAGGCAGGTAGGATTCAATTGCCTGCTCTGGCCACCAGGGGGCGAGTTTCTGATGCCCCAATATCCAGATTTGTTCTAAATATATTTGTCAACACATCTGCCAAATCTGGTGCTTTTATCACGAAAATGAACGATCTTATAGCTATGCCGCCCCACTAAGGTACATTAACTCACCATTTATCTTAAAGTGATACATCACAATATACTGCAACTAACCTGTTTGCTACGATTTTAATTAAGTGTGGTTAAATGTTAAATTAATGGACTGGTGCATTCAAACTTACGAGTTGACTCAGGCAGCAATTTTCTCCCATGCTGCCTCTCTCTCCTTGGCAGCTTTAGCGGTGTTACTTTTTTTAATGAAATATATGGTCATATTTGCTGTAGGCATTCATGAGCACCTCCAATTCCACAGGTGTAAAATAAGTTGATCGCTTTTTCTTTCCGGTTGCCATGGTGAATCGAGGTATCAGGGCTCCATCGAAGATGGCTTTTTATTGTGGATGTGCATGCGCTTAACTCACGGTGTACCTACTCAGAATTGATTGAACTAATTTAAATCAACTGTTCTGGAACCGGATACTCAGAGTTTCCCAGCTCAGGGTAAGTCAACTCAGAGTTCAGGATTAGACCCAGAGTTTGTCGAACCTCCTACCTGGAATACCCCTCTGAACTGACTGAAAAACTGAAAACATAACCTTAACGTGCAGGCCGAGACTTCACACACGGCATGTTGCACAGAGCTCAGTGAGTTCTCCTGCTAACAGGCACTTTATGTGAAATATAGATAGAGTGTAGTTATAAGGACGAATGTCTTTTTAATAACTTAAAGTCATGTGCAAGTCATAACTGGACATTTAACAGTAACTTTGTCTTACTGTCTTTGGGGCTACAGCACAAAAAAGTAGGACGTAACAACAAAAACACAACTGAAAAAGACAACAACAAAAACATTTCACAAATCACTTCCTGTCTTGTGCTAGAAGCACTAACACCAAGGAAAAATGACCAAATCAGAGCAGTTTAATTTCCACTGTTAAAAGTAGTTGCAGACAAGGACAGGTTGTCTGAAATACTGCATAGAAATATTTGTGTTAAGATATTTTTTATCACAATAAAACCCATTTGAATCTTAAGCTCAGATAAACTGACAGATCTGGTGGCTTATATGCTCCTGTGGGAATAATCACAATTTTTTTTTAAAAAAAATGACTTAAATTTTAGTTATGGTATCTTAGATAATATGTTGGTTTTTAAATATGTAGGTCATCACTTTGAATAGAAGCCTCATTAAACTGCAGCAGTATCCCACCACGTTAAATATTAAATCTATAGTGAATGAATGTCTGGGCTATGGAAACAAAATAGTGACAAAACAGCACACTAGGCTACTACATAGTATTTTACAGTTAAACTTAGTCTCTCAGTAATATATTTAGCTGTGAATGTAATACATTGAGGTTAGCGTACTTACATCTGGACTGTTCCTCTTTAATGCTCGTACATGACTCCTCTGATACTTGATCTAACGTGGGCACTTTGTTTGTTTGGTCTCCACCCCTCATCATCATACTCTCCTCTCTGCCAACAGAACAGGTTCAGCAGGATAAATTCAAATGTGGAGATGTGCTGCAGATAATTGTCATGAATTCATCAGTGTTTAAAAGGCAGTGATGATACAAGTATTTGTAAAAGTAAAAGTATCAATACCACGACATAAAAATCCTTCTTCAGTAAAAGCATGAAAGTTTTATCAGTGAAATCCAGTGTTTCAGGTCACTGACTGGCATTATATTATAGATGACATTAATATAACCTATTATTAATACTGATGTATGAAAACTCTTTTTCCTTAAGAGACCTTTTTTCTATAAGTGACATATTTTATGGATCTTTCATGATATATTCAGTGCATAACAATAACAGTACAGAATAACTGATAAACTGTGTAATTAACCTAAATAATGAATGTGATAACTGCAGGAAGTTTGTGTAAAAAGAGCAAAGTGGATGAATTTTTAACAGATTATTTCCTTTGAACATTACATCAGAGATAAGATTTCCTGGTGGTTTTAGGAACTGTTTATGTATTTTTACAAATTCAGTGTTTTCTTCTTCCTGACACTTGGCCAATGCTCTATTAGCTTCTTGGTTTTTGTGTATTTAGCAGAGTTTAGGCTCTGTGAACTGGCATATAGCTTGCATTCAGGTCTTCAGGAGCCCTTATCTTGTGAAATGGGGCCCCACACAGCTATAGATTTATGATGATGTTTAAATATGAAAAATATTGAACTATGTGCTATTATAACTCATTGTACCTCCAAATATCTTAATGGCTCCAAAGCACTTTTTAAGAATGCAATGCAACGTTCTACTTACTGTGTACTTCTCCTTTTACTCCAAAGGAAAACATTGTCTTACTACACTTCCATGACACATGAAGCTGCGGCTTGTGGTCCCAAAAAGCCGTTTGAAAACAAGAGGTGACCGCACCTTCTCGGTAGCTGCCCCTAGGCTATGAAATGTCCTGCCTGCCCATGTCAAAATGGCCCCCACTATAGAATCTTTTAAGTCCCGTCTCAAGACCCACTTGTTTTCCTTGGCTTTTGATTCTGGTTGACGAGTAGACCAACCTGTCTCTGTGTCTTTTATCCCTTGAGCTGGCGCTGTACTGTCTGTATGGCTTCTGTATCTATGACCTGTATATTTCGTATGTGTGTTTCTGTATAGTCCTACGTGGATATTCTATATATTCTTATGTGGATTTCTATATATTTCTGTATATGCTTATGTGTAGTTTTGTGCAGCACTTTGGTAACTTTGTGTTTTTGAAAAGTGCTATATAAATAAATTGGACTGGACTGGACTGGATATGAAGAGGAGAGGGCTTTTGATGAGCTTGTCCTGAGCTCTGGATAAGGTGACTTGAGGTGAATGGGGTGGAGGAGGGTGTGACGACTCCACCTAAAATAACAGCTGACAGGAGCAGAGAGGAGAACAGAGTTGAAGTTTGGCAGCAACAACATGAATGACTGACGCAGATCGTGGCAAAGTTTGATTGGCTAACTAGGAGAGGGACCACCCATAGTCAGCTGACTGGTGGAAGTGGTGGCAGTGGGATAGAGAGAGGATTGTGAATGGATACAACATAAAAAAGTCTTCCTGACTGAACTTATGCTGAGCTTCATCTAGTTTGTCTTGTTTTCAATTCAAAGA
The DNA here is from genome assembly GCF_011397635.1 of Epinephelus fuscoguttatus. Lineage (NCBI taxonomy): Eukaryota > Metazoa > Chordata > Actinopteri > Perciformes > Serranidae > Epinephelus > Epinephelus fuscoguttatus. The sequence continues at coordinate 24,101,428 of NC_064770.1, read as the reverse complement.
TTATTACAACTAAATTCATCAACATTGTTTTCTAAGAGTGAAGTTATTGAATATATTTGTAGCACTTCTTTTCGACGTTGCACTTAGTAGACGGCCCCTGTTCACCTGTCTCACACAGCAGGCTGCGCTCAGAGGATAACGGTATCTGTCCAACTTGGATGGTATGTAGCTTGTTATCTCGGCTGGAAAAAAGGGTTTGTGTTTTAACAATTTTGATGATTATCTTTCCAACTTTACCAAACTGGTTTAGTCAGGCAGCTGCTGTCCCTTCTTCCTGTCCCGCCCATCAGACGCTCAGCGTCTCTGGGGGTCTATGGGGCAGTGGGCTGGCCTCGGCTGACCTGGACGCTGGGCTTCTGCATGATGATTGGATGATCTGTCTGAGGCTGAATCCCTTTTTGATTGCCAGCGAAATGAGCGAATCAGCGATCTTGAAATATAAACCACCACCGGAGCATTTTTCAAGTTATATTCCTTGTTCCGAGTTGATCTGGAGACTTTTCCAATCCTCTTAGTGACTTTTTCTTTGTTAAAAACGACTAGCGACAAATCTAGCATCTTTTTCTGGTGTTATTGGAGACTGTACTCGTGTTTGGAGACTCTGACTTCTGTCGCTCTGCAGTTACTGTCCCCAACGAGCAGCAGGTGCTGCTGTGAGCCCCTCCACCGTCCCAAAGCACTCACAGGCGGTCACAGTAGCCTCGCGCAGCAGCCCCAGCTAGCGAGCGAGCTAGCAAGCTGCACATAATGGCAGACAGTTTGAATATTGTCGACCGGATTTTGGCGAAGCCATAGTCTTCCTTACTAGGAGAAACTTAGAGTTAAACAGCTCAGATTGATTTGGTGCAAAGGGTAGGGAAAAGTAACAGGTCTTTTCAGCTATCCTGGTATGACAAAGTAAGCTGGCTGACTGGAAGTGCTGTGACAAATAAAATGTACTGTTGCCCATGCCTCTTGATGAAACCATCTAAGCAGCCTAGCTCTGCTGGCCATTGAGAGGACACTGAGCTTCCCCTCCTTAAAAGATCAGCAGCTGCCAATAGCGTCAGAGCGATGTTTTTCTCCTCTCCGACGATGTGGAGAATGCAGCAGCACCGGTTAGCACACTGCAAGATTGCAGAGCTTGTTCAACCTGACTTGCAAGTGTAATGGCAGAGTCCAGAGTCAATGACTTTTCCAGTAAAAGTTTCTCTCGTACCGCTGGTGCACAAGCCTTTTCAACAAGCTGATCCCTCAGCATCTCTTCTTCTATGTTAGCATAAGCACATGTAGCCGCTAATTCCCTCAGCGCTGCAATATACTGAGGCGCCGTCTCGTCAGCGCGTTGAGCCCTCTGTCTGAACTGATGGCGAGCCATGACAGTATTAACTTTTGGTACAAACTGACCTTCCAAAGCCGCCATGGCTTCAGCATACGTAGTGCCAGTGTCCGGTAGGTTGTAGAACAAACGTTGTCCTTCTGTGCCGAGAGCATGAATTAGCAGAGCCCTCCATCTAGCCTCCGGCCAGGAGCCTCCAGTAGCATGTATGGCTAACAGGTAATTCTCGAACATTTTTCTCCATGTGGCAAATGGCACAGGCGGTTCTCCACTGCAGGGCAGGAATGGTGCAGGCATGGGTACCGACATCGTCGCCAATTGTTATGTGTAAAGGTGGTAGCAAGTAGAATAAGCACCGAGGCAGTACTCCTTTTAGCTGGCTTTATTAGCAACCGGGCTAACACACACGCTCTGTGCAGGATCAATGTCAAGTACACACACACTCTTCTTCTACGCGCTCTCTCTCTCTCTCTCTCTCTCTCTCTCTCTCTGTAGCTGTTTACAACAGGCCACACTTAGGCTTACTATGCCACCTAGTGGCGGACACAACAGAGTGGGAAACAAAAAGTGACGCTGATAATGAACGTGCAGATTTACACAATCTTTACACACTGACATACTCTGTTTCACAAACACCAAAGGCCCGTTTCCACCACAGGAACTTCGGGGTAATTTTACAGGGCCGGGGCCGTTGGTGCGTGTCTCCACCGCAGGAACCACCCCCGAAGGACAGAGTTCCGGAACTTTTACAGGGGCTAAATAAGTCCCTTCCTCGGAGTGGGGACTCAGAACGGCCCCGAGAGACTCCTGGCTGGGGCTTGGAGATTACTTGGTGCTGATTGGATATACTCAAGGTGCGATGTGACGTTTTGTAAATAACAACATGTTATAGTAGTTTAGCTAGGCTAACCGTTAGCTGTTAGCGGTGTCTGTAACTCAATAAACGGTCCGTGATTTTTTTTTCCAGCGGATATCTTAGTTACAACATGATTGAGCTAGCAAAGCAGTTTTGTGTTGCTATGTGTGGTATTTATTCAGTTTTGGGAAATCACGATGTCTAGAAAGCATCAGCTGACAGGGACAGATAACAGCTGGTCAAAATGGCTGCGCAACGATTACGTCACATACAGAGCCCAGTAACTTCACAGGAAGTTTCCTCCTACTCCGCTCTCTCAGTGGAGACACGGCTATGGCAAGCCGTTTTAACATTTAATCGCTAGACTGGATATTCATTACTGGTATCTGCAACATAATTTTGCCGAGTCAAAACTCTTATTCAAGATATCCCTAATTAGATTTTGCCTAGTCAAAACTCTAATTACAGATATCTGTAATTCAGTTTTGACTAGTAAGATTCAAACTATTTTTGCCATTCATGTGTATGGGGTTTGTCATTATAGATATCTCCAATGTAGTTGCGGATATCTGCAATTGTTATTGCGGATCTCTGCAACTGAATTGTGGATATCTGTAATTACAGTTTGAAGATATCTACAATTTAATTTTGACTAGTCATAATTCAAGTTCAAGACATCTTTAATTATCATCAATTGAAGATATCTACATGGTCCTTTCTAGTTATCTTAAATTGAGTTTCAGATAGTTAGAATGACGTCGTAGATATCTTGAATTTGAATTATGACTAGTGAAAATGACGTTGTAGATATCCACAACTTAATTATTACTAGTCAGAGTGACCTTGTAGATATCTGTAACTGAATTATGACTAGTGAAAATGACGTTGTAGATATCTACAACGTCATTTTCACTAGTCAGAATGACGTTGTAGATATCTCAAACTGGAATTATAGATAGTCATAATGCAATTGGAGATATCTACAATGACAAACCCCATACACATGAATGGCAAAAATAGTTTGAATCTTACTAGTCAAAACTGAATTACAGGTATCTGTAACTGTAGTTTTGACTAGTCAGAATGACATTGTAGATATCTGTGATTCAGTTTTGACTAGTCAAAATGACGTTACAGATATCTTAAATTAAAATTCATACTAGTCACAATGACATTACTACTAGTCAAAATTATGTTATAGATATCTATAATGGTAATTCCAGATAGTCAAACTTAATGATTAAATGTTAAAACGGCTTGCCATACACGGCGGTTGAGAGGGCCGGGCGAGAGGACGTCCTGTAGTAGTTCCTGCCCCCCAAATAGTACCAGGAACTTCTTCAGTGGAAACGGGCCTCAAGACTATGTGAACAAGCCTATTATAATGTCTAACGTACTGTGGTATAATTTACCAAAGGACAATATATTTGCAACAACTACTTGGACACCAGATAGATAGCATTTGTGGTGTCTGTTACTGTAAGAGCTTGGGTACTGTAATGTAGATTTATGTCAGGAAACTTAGCTTTAGGTAAGAACTTTTCGAGTTTTCAGTTAGAGGATTAAGACAAGAACAATGTTGGAAAATCTGTTGTTTATCTTACAGTCAAAATTAATGTTAATATAAACAACAACAAAGAAGTCAAACTACATGTGGCATTCACAAAATGAAACTTTATTGAGGTGTATTGGACAGTATACCATATCACACACATTTATGCATTTAAAATCAGCGTAGATTAAAACAGAGCAACTGTTGAGTAAATAACAAAAAGCCAAATACGCTAGTTTATGACTATAATCTAGACTAGTTCTCTCTACTTTTTATATATGAATGAAGACATACACAAGTCATTATTTTGCAGTAAGCAACAGTTTTGTCCTTGAAGATGAAAGAAAAACATCAAGATCACTCTTTGAAAAGTCTGTGTCAGATCTAACTCACAGCATGTACTGTAATGAAGGTTCAAGGTTTAAGTGAGACACCCAAAAAAGTAATTAAAATTTCATCACGCTGGTCTCAATCGATCAAAGTGAAACAAATAAAATAAAAACGTGTAAAACAAACAAAAAAAAAAAAAACATACACATATTCAAAACCAAGAAAAAAAAGTTTAATTAAACTCGCACCATAAAAACCACTATAGCCCCGTTTCCACCAAACACTTTCAGTATAGTATCTTTGGAACCAAAGTAACCCTTCAGACATGGTACCTAGACCCTAGAGTGTCAACTGCAAACAGTACTCTTAAATGTTACACAGAGGAAAGTCTGCACCTCATTTCTCGACCACAGAACGGGACTGCACGCTGACATTTTCAGAACAAAATAAAACAGGCTGCAGTGAGAGCTCAGGGGTTTAGTGTTGCTGGAGTCAACAGGAAGGATGCTCCCCCTTTCCCTCCAGCTCTCCTTCCATCCTTCCCACATCAGCTGATTGTCAGACTGGTGTGCTGATTGCAGATGACGTTCAGGTGTGCAGTGAGTGGGACAGTGTGAGAGGACGAGCGGGGAGGGAAACAAGCAAACAGACCAAACCAAAAGACACCAAGCACACGTCACTCAAACAAAGAAATAACACCCCAAACACACACAGACAGGGGTCACAGTGGAGAGGTTGTGACACTGCGAACATTTGACTGTAAGGGAGGATACTGTAATGATTTTTACAACCACATTTCAATCAGTGAGACTTTCAACAGATGTATGTGCAACAGGGTACAATTTAGAATAACAAGAAGAGCACTCACAGGCACCTTGTTAACTGACACATGTATTCGTGTATTACAGTCATCCTCAGTGTATTTTAAATCCAAAAGTCTGGCACACATCTTAAGAGCAATCATTATAAGGACAGAAGCTAAACTGACATGTCTTCCTGTACAATAGAATCTTTGGAAATGAACAGCACCCGGACTGTGTAGACATCTTTTTCTGTATTTTCCAAAATGAGGACCACAAGCAACATTTTTTAATAACAATGTTAATGTCTAAAAGGGCACAAACCTTGAGCTTTAAGGTAGCAAATAATTAATATGTATTACTATAGGACAACACTTGATCTAGTGTTCAAACTGTCTTACTTACTGCTGGTGAAATGGGCTCTGTGTCTGTACGACCAGAAGGTGGTAACATTGGGCCTCCACCCAACCACACCTATTCCAGGTAAATGTGAGAGGTGAAAATCATAGCAGTTTGGTTGAGGCTGATTGCCTCAGTCATTGTGGGAGGGTTACCTCTAACAAAGTTACAAAGGCATGGTGAGACATGTCATAAAACTTGCTGGCACACAGCATCAACAGCAGCTTACTCACCGTGCACACACCCAAACTCACACAGAAAGAATTCAACCGTCTGTCCCAAAGAGGAGCTAACCTCAAGGCATACTAGATCAGCCAAAGAAGTGAAAGATGGTTTGTTAAGAGAAATAGAATCAACAAATTCAAATGATGCCTGCTCTTATTTATGGTGTTTTTGTGTCCCTGTGTTGTTGTTTTTTTTCTTGCATCAGTCAGAGGCACTTTGCTAACATATATTAGCATAACACATACCTGCCATTCCCACTAATCTTAAAAATGAAACACACCTCTGTTGAGCCTGTTTGAACCTGAACAGCAATTAATATTACTGTCACCTGATGTGAATGTTTAAGAAAATCAGACAACACTATAAACAAGCACACTGTTAACCCTGCATACACCTTTTCATAGAGGGATCCTTTATCAGCACTTTGGGAGTGCACTGACTGATGAGAGGGAAACAAAAAGTGACGCTGATAATGACCGTGCAGAATTACACAATCTTTACACACTGACATGCTCTGTTTCACAAACACCAAGACTATGTGAACAAGCCTATCATAATGTCTAACGTACTGTGGTATAATTTACCAAAGGACAATATATTTGCAACAACTACTTGGACACCAGATAGATAGCATTTGTGGTGTCTGTTACTGTCAGAGCTTGGGTACTGTAATGTAGCTTTATGTCAGGAAACTTAGCTTTAGGTAAGAACTTTTAGAGTTTTCAGTTAGAGGATTTAGACAAGAACAATGTTGGAAAATCTGTTTATCTTACAGTCAAAATTAATGTTAATATAAATCAGCATAAACCACAAAGAAGTCAAACTACATGTGGCATTCACAAAACGAAACTTTATTGAGGTGTATTGGACAGTATACCATATCACACACATTTATGCAAAACATGTTTAATTGTGAAAAACAAAAAGTCTCTGCGAGATCATAGTACACTGGTGGGTTAGACATGCACCATAAAAACCACTATAGCCCCGTTTCCACCAAACACTTTCCGTATAGTATCTTTGGAACCAAAGTATCCCTTCAGACATGGTACCTAGACCCTAGAGTTTCAACTGCAAACAGTACTCTTTCATGTTACTGCAACTCACTGCTCCATCCAGTGCTCACTGTATTTCCGGTGACACAGAGGAAAGTCTGCACCTCATTTCTCAATCACGGAACAGGATTGCACGCAGAGTGACCGTCCTCTATTGACCAATCAACAGACTGCAGTGTTCACAGCTCCACCTTTTAGTACCAGATCTGTGTGCTAGGTACCCCAACAGAGGGGGGACCAAAAATGGGGACGGTACAGAACAGTTCCATTGGTACCATCCACAACTTTTCACAGTGGAAACTGAAAAACAACGTAACAAACTGAACTGTACCATACTGCTCAGTGGAAACAGGGCGTATGTCTCTGGTTTGAATCCAGCTCCCTCCACCCTTCTCCCCACATTTTCTGTCTGCCTCTGACCTATAATCACTTGAAAGCAAAAATGTCTAAAATTTCTCTGCATGTAATACACAACAACAAGCAAAATCAAAGTACATTAAAACTCAAAAAGAACAGGGATACGATAACTTGACAAAAATGGTTGAGATCAAATCCAGAGGTATCATGTCTCTGAGGGATCCATGTGCCCACAGGGACCTTCAGTGGGTGATCAGGCATCTGCTGATTCTCTCCACTGAGCAAACCTGAAACGTCCACCAGAGAAACAAACAGTGAAGTTGTGACATTGAACAGTAATGAATTACAGCAGGGCTGTCATATCATCTTTCCCATCATCGACTTTGATCATCAGTTTCGCTAAAACTTACCTATGCACACGTCATGAATGGGTTGCTGGGACGGGTGGATCAGCACTAGTATAATTAAAAGCATTGTTAGCATTATTCAGAACAGTTCATAGTCAAAGAATTATGTGGACGTTTGAACAACAGTTTTACCTCATCGGTGGTGGTGCTTTTTTCAGCTTTTTCTTCAGTTCATCACTGTAGTTCTTCACCATCTGGAGCTCATCTGAAACATCTACAAAAATAAAAAACAACATATTCTTCACCAGTGCACTATCAATTATTAAATGATTGGAAATGTGGTGACTTATTCATTTCAATTAAATATTTTCAATTTAAATGTTCCATTTCAGCTTGTTCTCACTCCCAACTCGTCAAATGCCACCACTTTGCTGCAGATACAGGCATACCTTACCTTTCGCTAAGGTATGATACGCACTGGGCAGCAGCTATTTCTGATGCTGCTGGCAACTGCCGCAGTATAAAGAGCCAAAAAGTCCCTATAGGGCAGGTGGGAGGGTGGATGGGACAAACAAACACTGGACACACACCTGGTAGTTCGCAGTTGCTGGTATACATGGCATGCAACAGAAGTAACACATGTCACATGATGTATTTCACGTGATACATGAGGAAGAACTGTACTTATTCTAGGCCAAACCATGATGTTTTTTATAAACCTAACTACATGCTTTTGTTGTCTAACCTTAAGGAAATAAACCAAAAACGAGGTGTTTAACTATTAAGTTTATTCTGAAAAAGGCTGTACACGTTATGAGGAGAGGCGAGCTGTACATTTTCCTGAGAAAATGGAAATGTATTTAAAAAAGACATAATGTATGTCCAAGTGTCAAATGAGACACTCTCCGTGAATGTCCAATTTTTGACATTTAGATCCACTGACAAAACAGCGGTATTTGACAAGTTGGGATGAGAGCGCATTGTCCATTTACCTGGGATTGAGTCACCATCTGTATTGAGTGACAGCTCGATTGATTCCTGCATTGTGTTCTCCAGTTTATCCAGGATCAGCTCCTAAATTAAGAAATTCTTCATCACTCTTCACTCACACAGCCAAATATTATGTTCAAGATGAACTAAATCTAACATGAATGAGCTGTTTAGATGTGTGTTGAGAGGGCAGCTCAGACTGGACATATTGGCTAATGGGGGGTTTAAGCTCAAAGGGCTAAAGCCTTATTGTTTCTGTATCATATTATTATTATCATTATTTTTATTATTATTTTTCTTTTGATTTTTTTGCAAATTCCTGTGAGATGGTGCATCGTAGACCAAGCAAATTTTCTCCAATGATTGGATGTTGTGTGCAGTTGCTGCCTAAGAAATATAACTCCAAGCAGCCTGATGGGGCCACTATAATGCGATTCACAAGTCCAGCTTAGTGTGTCCTACAAAAAGCCTTAAAACCTATCAGGGTCAGCTGGTAAGGTTTTTAGTCATTTTTAATTTTTTGAAAAACACATTTTTTGACATCTTCTTGTAGAACCTTATAGGGGGCATGGCTCAGCACAAAAATAGACCTAACCAGGAACCGTTGAGCCAGTCAACACAACACTTGCAGGAAATGCCTAAAGAGGTGCCAGCAACGTACCCTGAACATTTCATGTAAATCAACCACCAGGGGGCACACAAATGCAAGAAAAAATGGGCGTGGCATAACATGAATCAGGCTGTAAATCAAAATGGCTTTTATTCCAATTATTACAAAACTTGCAGGATATGTTTAATTATTGTAATTGCAAGTGTGTAAAATTGACATTTGACATCTCCTCCTAAACCATGGGTCTGATTTGTACCAAATTTTCTGTGGATCATCATCAGACCAAGTTCATCAAGAGTTATCAAAATCTTCTGATATCTGATTGTTTGGAAGATACTGACTAATGAACTTCAAAAGGGACGTAGCTCAGTACATATGTAAATAGACCTAATCTCAACAACACTTGGGCTGATCATCATAAAACTTGTAGAATATGTCAACCTAAGTACCTGAAACATACCCTGAAAGTTCTATTCAAAATGACCACCAGGAGGCACCACAAATGCAAATACAAATGCAGCTATATTAATTACATAATCTTTTGTATGTTTCAGTTGAATGTTGAATGTCCCTGCAGTCTTTTAGTAGCAAAAGCAGCTTTCAGACTTTTAACTTGAATATTGAACAAGCCTTCATGTAAAAGATGACAACTGAGGACAAAGATAAAGATGTGCAGCACATGTTTGATTAATTATATGAGGTATTTAAAAATGTGACAAACCATCAAGTGTTCCAGCTGCTCCAACATAACATTTTTCGCCCTCTGAAACATGATGTCCTTTGAATCTCGTACATGGTTCTCAATAGTTCTCTTCATGTTTTTCAGCGAGCCTCCTCCTCTAATTTCTGCTGCTTCTAAAATAAAACAATTAAATTACATCAATTACATTTTTCAGCACAATCACATTAAATGTAGGTATGTAGTAATATTGTGTCAGGTTGTATATGTCACGGTCTACTGTCTTACTTTCATAGCATTCTTGCATGTTGTCCTCGATTGTCTCCATCAGACTGTTGTAGATCATTTTCTTTTGCTCCCGGATGATTTTGTTGAGTTTTGTCTTCATTTTTTCTTCCTTAGAGAGACCACAAATTATAAAGATTCTGTATTCTTTATTCAGGATCCCTGTTAGTTGTCACCACAGTAACAACTCTCCCAGGGGTCCACACACAATACAAAAACAAGACAAGTCATTGAATGATCACATCATTATGTAGGTCAGGAGACATTATACAGGATGGTGACTATTAAACAGCATTATTGCACGTGTGCCTTTCATTTCATTTCATTTGTTAATACAGGAACATAATTAAAAGTAACATTGTGTTACAATTAAAACTGACATTTCATCACCCCGACCTGTACAAACAGCATAATGATGGAATAATGAATAAGACGGTACCATCGTCAACTTTTACCTCTGTCTTGAGAAATATCAGTTGCAGTTCGACATCTTTGTACTCTGGCCTCTCTCTCATCAGCCTCTCTGTTTCAAGTGAAAACGAGTTGATGATCCCGTTGAATGGTCCACATTTTGCTTCATTTCTGAAACATGTTAACAGTTTGAAATGTTTCAAACAGGAAGTGTTGACAAGTTTGTGTTTTGATAATATAATTAGTATTAATGCATTATATTACATAATCTGTACAACTGTATGATGCAGAATTTCGGAGTCTCCATAGCTTGTAAAGAATAGCCAACACAGGGTTTTATGTCTTCATGAGGTCATTTCTTACGGGAAGGTCTTCTTGAATTCCTCATCAGTGCTGTCAGTCAGGCATGAAGTTAGCGTCATATTGAGGTTTATTAGTTTTCTGTTCTTTGGTTTGTGAGTGCCGCCATTCTGAACTACACACTTAAGTATCTTGTGAAAAGCGCCACCCTTTGTTCTCTGAAAAAATAAATAAATAAATAAAAAAGAAACATATTAAAGATATAAATTCACATGTGATGCAAAATCAGTTTTGATGTGATTATGATTCAAATACGTACAGGATATAAGACCGACTTCAAGAGTCTTTCCCAGGAACTTTTGGATTTTTCAACCCCCTCAGTGAGGCATCTTTCAAAGGTGTGAAAAGTCTTCTGCATGGTCTGTCTGACTTTTCGATGTTCCTGCTCCATCTTTTCTTTCAGCTCTCTGCACACATCTGTGTTTCTGTCAGCCTGAAATCAGATACAACACATTCAGTATTTAAAGCAGTGAAACTATACTGCTACCTGATTTGTTTTTTTTTCCCCTCATCAAATAAGTGTTCCCAGCACGTGGACAGACTTCACAGCTAACAACAAGCTTAAAACATGTATGGTAATAAAACACAACACTCACCAGCAAAATTCAGTGCCCAGCTGATCAAGGGCCCATTCCACTGAAACAAGTTTACCAAATAAGCCAGGCTGGTTTCGGTTAGTCTGACTCATTTTCAGTTTATTCAGTTCCATAAATCAAATTCAACATAGTTCAAGCTTAGTTACTATGACAACTTATGCAAGGAAAATAACCTGGACCAGGGCCTGCTAACTGTCAGGCTAAGCCTGAGCTGTTGATTAATAACCACAGTTCCTGTAACACTGACCCGACTGGAAAACAATGACTGGTGATTGGTGTAGTTTATCTAACAAACACATTTTTAATATAATTAATCATTTTAAATATGAAGGCCTAATGAAATATAAATATATATCTGATAATTATATTAATGAAGTGATAAATGAATGAAGTAATGAAAAATAAAAACATTCCAATTTTGGTAGGTGGACTCCCAGTGAGAGTTGTAGTGTCATTGAGCTGTAATGTCCTGACCAAAGAATGCCCAGTGATTCATTGTAACGAACGTGAAACCCAAGAACGCAATGTAGAATGACTTTACCATTGACTTTCTCACAGGCTTACATTTTATTTTATTTAACCACTACCAGTCAAAAAATGTAAGCATATAGAAAATCAACTTAAATAAATAAATCAAACAAATGATACTAACAGATTATAAATAGAATATATGATTGGTTGCCTGACAGGGAGCGACAGTACCACGGCACCAGCGCCTTTCTGAAATGTTCAGAGATGTTTTAAGTAGAGGCGCTTGGATTGGCCGCACAAAAAAAATCAGAGAGCTCTGCAGAAGATGCTGCAGCACCTTCACGTTCTCTCCTCATTGGGAACAACTGAATAGAGACGCTGCCACTCAGAAAAAAACACTGTATGGACACTCAGCCTGACTTGATCTTACCCCTGCTCTACTTCTGGCCCCTTGAATCAGAGAGAGGATCCCATGAGCTCCAGACACATAGTTTAATGTCTCTGAGTGACAGTCATTGAGCTCTTGCAGGAATTCCTGAAGTTTGGGTATTTCTGTGAAAAAATCAGATTACATCTTACATACTTAAACTACATACTTAAATTCAAATGTCAATATTCAATTAGTTATTTTTGTTTTAGTTAAAGTGGTGAAAGTAAAAAACAAAACGTGTTGGAGCTGTTGTACATTTTCTATTTCTGTTATTAAAAGACTGATACATATGATATTTGTGAGTGCTGACATTTGGATTTATATATTTTCTGTTATCCACAGAGTGCTCATATATGAGACATCACCTACCAGTTTCCTCTGGCGTCAGACGTTTTTGCTTCAGAAACTCTTTGGAGCTCACTGTGAAGACTTTGAAACTTTCATCTCTGAAATGTTTCTGAAAAAAAGGGTTTGATTTCACATCAGGCTTGCAGTTGTAGAAAATTGTTGTGTTTCATTTTCTGTTAGTCTATTCAACTCACCTTAACCTCCTTGAGTTTTCTGAACTCTTTGTTCACTGTGTCCTTGGCTTTCTTGTTGTCTTGAAGTATGCGAGCACGAACAGCACCTGCTGAACTGTAAGAAAATACTTTTATGAAGTGACACCTCATACAGTATTTGGAGAAATTAAACCTGAAATTCCAACTTGCACAGTGGTCTTCACTCATCTCAGGATAAAACACTTTTGTTACCAATAAGTTTTTTTAGTCATCATTTTAGGGGGAAAAAAACAAAGTTTAAAATACATCATCGTGTTGCAATACAATGCTCTACTGGGAAATCTTTGGTCCTGGCATTCATGTGGGTGCCACTTGACATGTTCCACCCACCCAAACACTGTTCCACACCAAGGAAACCCCTCATGGCAACAGCACTCCCTGATGGCAGTGGCCCCCCAGCAGGACAATGCACCATGCCACACCACAAAAACTGCTCAGGAATGGCCTAACAAACATGACGAAGAGCTCAAGGCATCAACCTGGCCTCCATATGTGTGTGGATCTTTTGCTTTATGTTGGGGTAGTGAAAAAAGTGGTGAGTAATGTGTATTTGAACTGGTATTGTATTGGAGATTCTAAATTATAACCTGTCTGGAGCATGATATTTTGTGCTACATTCACCTTCAGAGCAGGGTTAGCACAGCAGTTTAACTGTTTGTCTCATTGGTGGCAGAGGCTGACAATATCATCACATAGTGGCATACACTTTAATCTTTAAGTGTTTGCCCTTACAACATCCCAAGAACATTCTAATGGTGATGCTATGCAACTATTTTTTTTTCTAAGGCATCTGTAGATTAAATATTAGGAGCAACCTTGGGCTGAGGTTTTTTTTTGGTTTGTTTGTTTGTTTTTTTGCAACCAGGCACAGAAGCAAACTGTATGGACTGTTACATGTTACTGTATGTATTGTATTGTATTGTAGTGTACAGATAAATGTGGTTTAATCATTGTGGCATGCGTGCTGTTGACTGTTTGAGATGTCCTGATAAGATTTTAACACACAGCTAATGAGATAACATTTACTGAAGCCAAGATATTAACAGACGCTTTCTATTAAAAAAGTAAAAAAAATACATTACATAAAGGTATAACCCTGTGGGAGGCTGCCACTGCTTAGAAAGTATTAGAAATACCTGAGTATGACACAGGTTCACATCGTTGTCTTCTAGTTGGTGATTGCCAATTGCTGGACTCACCCTGAAGATTCAACTTTCTCTTTCCTTATTAGATTAAAAAAAAAGGGAAGAAATTTGTTGCATGTACCTCTCACAAAATTGAAACATGGTCTAAACATACTAAACAAAAATAAAAGTGTTGCGTTTAAATGTTTGTTTAGTAGAGTTGCCTAGTCAAAGCAAGATATTACTGCCTTAAAAACACATGTGAACACTACATGTAATCATTAAGATACTGTGTATCTCACCTTTTTCCATTGAAGCACTGGTGGATGGACGAACCTGAGGTTGAATGTGTAAATTTTCCTTTAAAACAGTGTTTGGAGGTCATTGTTAGGTTCATGAAATGTACCTTAATTCACAAATATGTGGGATATTACCACAGACCGAACTGTATTCTTATGTTGCTTTGCTACGAGCTGGTCTGACTAGCTAGAATCTGGCGGGTGCATTTCTGGTGGTTGACCAGCCAGCCTGGTTAAGTAGCCTTCTAGCCAGCAGTGTTGCCAGGTTGGTTCGAACAGTCAATATTAGCCGAAAATTAGCCAAGTATTGAGAAAAAATAAAAATGTCTGTACTATGACGAACCAGGCCAAACTTTTGTCAACCCAGCAAATTCATTTATTCCATCCTAAAGCTGCCCAGTTGGGTGGAAAATCACCCGATCTGGCAACATTTACTGGAAAAATTGTCCACCCCAGATGCAGCCGTTTTTGACGTATCAATGATACGACCACCAGGAAATCCTATCATCAGTGGTGTAGTGGAGGGTATACTCAGGTATATGGGGTATACCCACTTCTTTTTCTATCCAGTTACATTATACCCATCTATCAGCTAAAAAGCCATTGTAATATAGGATAGTATGCCAACTTCCTCACAGGTAACCTACCTATGTACCTAGCAGTACACCCACCTCATCACCTACCACTACACCACTGCCTAACATATTACAAATATTGGCATCAGGCAAACGCCTTCACACAGAGACAGAGAATATAGGCAGTGCTTTTTGTAATAATGTATGCTTTGTGTGAGAGCATCGACTGTAATTTATACACACTCAACACAACAATAACAAAAATAGTTTTCCTATAAAAATATGTATTTTCACACTTGGAACTGCAGGAGGGGCAACGCCCCAGTGCCCTTAATGGACAACACACCACTGCTCAAAGGCAGAGTAATGAAGAATAGAGGCACGTTCCCTGTTTACATGCCTCTGTAATTCAAAGTCATACTTTGGCTACCTGAGGAGAAACAGTATCTTTTTTAGACTCCGTACACCAGTTTACATCAGTGAATTGTAGGGAATAAAGTTTCTTTTTAATTATTTTAATCATCTTTTCCCCTCAATTTATTAAACACACACATTCAAACAGACACCTGAAGAACATGACATTGATATGACATGATATGTCTGTATTAGTAGATACCAACATTGTATAATATTTGTGCCTAACACAGAAGCACGGAAAGACATTTCAGTATTACCTCGAAATGTTTCTATCCACTCACTGAGATCCCATTCAGTTAATTTGTTCCGAACAAAATCATCCATGACCAAAAACAGCAACTGTAAGGTAAAGAGAAATAAACAGAAAAATATGTTTTGATCAACCATTACTGCTTGGCATTTTGGAAACAGTTACAATCAATTATAGTTCATTAAAGGAAAAGAAGGGGTTATGAGACTGATAATGGCGTTCTGACAAAAGTGTCCTCAGCAAATATTTGGTGGAAAGTTACATCACAAATAACTGACCATCTGTCGTTTCTTTCTACTAGAGTCTGCTCTGCTTTTCTCTTAATGTTAATGTTAATATATGAAAAGAAATCTAACCTTCACTGTATGTGAAATATAGAGTGTAGTTATAAGGACGAATGTCTTTTTAATAACTTAAAGTCATGTGACAACAACAACAACAAATATATTTAACTAGTCACTTCCTGTCTTGTGCTAGAAGCACTAACACCAAGGAAAAATGACCAAATCAGAGCAGTTTAATTTCCACTGTTAAAAGTAGTTGCAGACAATGACAGGTTGTCTGAAAGCTGCATATGGCTCAACTTCATTTTTTGAGATACAAATACTGCATATAAATATTTGTGTTAAGATATTTTTTATCACAATAAAACCCATTTGAATCTTTGCATCAGATACACTGACAGATCTGGTGGCTTACATGCTCCTGTCATCACTTTGAATAGAAGCCTCATTAAACTGCAGCAGTATCCCACCACGTTAAATATTAAATCTATAGTGAATGAATGTCTGGGCTATGGAAACAAAATAGTGACAAAACAGCACACTAGGCTACTACATAGTATTTTACAGTTAAACTTAGTCTCTCAGTAATATATTTAGCTGTGAATGTAATGCATTGAGGTTAGCGTACTTACATCTGGACTGTTCCTCTTTAATGCACATACATGACTCCTCTGATACTTGATCTAACATGGGCACTTTGTTTGTGTAGTCAACACCCCTCATCATCATACTCCTCTCTGCCAACAGAACAGCTTCAGCAAGATAAAGTCAAATGTGGAGATGCGTTGCAGAAACTTGTCATGAACTCAATAACACGACATAAAAATCCTTCTTCAGTAAAAGCATAAAAGTGTTATCAGTGAAATCCAGCGTTTCAGGCCATTGACTGACATTAATACAGCCTATTGTTAATACTGATGCATGAAAAATGTGAGCAGGATTTTACTGCTGTAGCTGTGTAACATTGAGCTGCTGTAGTTTACAGTTGTGATTCCCAGCCTTTTTCCTTAAGGGACCTTTTTTCTAGAAGTGACATATTTTATGGATCTTTCATAATAGATTCAGTGCATAACAACAACAGTACAGAATAACTGATAAACTCTGCAATTAATCTAAATAATGAATGTGATAAATGTAGGAAGAAAACAGATTATTTCCTTTGAACATTACATCAGAGATAAGATTTCCTGGTGGTTTTAGGAACTGTTTATGTATTTTTACAAATTCAGTGTTTTCTTCTTCCTGACACTTGGCCAATGCTCTATTAACTCCTTGGTTTTCGTATTTAGCAGAGTTTAGGCTCTGTGAACTGGTATATAGCTTGCATTCAGGTCTTCAGGAGCCCTCATCTTGTGAAATTTCTTTAAAGTTTTTGTTCAAAACATTCCTGTTCAGAACAGGCCGATTGTTTGGCCTGTGGCAGTGCTGCTTCCAGCTTTCTCAGCCGCTCATCCAAACAACTTCACACTTAACACTGCACTCCTTTGGGTCCCGAGCAATACACCTGGGGCCCCACACAGCCTATAGATTTATGACGATGTTTAAATATGAAAAATATTGAACTATGTGCTATTCTAACGCATTGTACCTCCAAATATCTTAAAGGCTCCAAAGCACTTCTTAAGAATGCAACTTCACCAAACTGGTTTAGTCAGGCAGCTGCTGTCACTTCTTCCTGGTACTGCAAACTGGCACTGACTCTTTTAGTGGTACAGCCTCCCTCCAACTCTGGTTATAAGTTCTTATGGCAAATAGATACACGCACTGCACACAGTCAGCACCACAGAGTCGTCTTGTCATTGTTGCTGCACTGGTGACTCCTACTGGCTGTTTGGGGTGCCTACACTGTGGGGGTGGAAATATGACACCCTGAGAGGATATTGCTGGGAACATATATACACAGATCAGCTGAAACATTAAAACCACTGATAGGTGAAATAACTTTGATCATCTTGTTACAGTGTTCTGCTGGGAAACCTTCACTTTAGCATTCATGTGGATGCCACCCGACATGCTCCACTCACCCAAATATTGTTACACACCAAGTACACTCCCTCGTGGCAGCAGCATCTCTGATGGCAGTGGCCCCCCAGCAGAACAATGCACCATGCCACACAGTAAAAACTGCTCAGGAATACCCAGAAGAACATGACAAAGAGCTCAAGGCGTCAACCTGGCCTCCAAATTCCCCAGATCCCAATCTGATCCAGCATCTGTTGGATGTGCTGGTATCCCACCTCACAACCCCCACGACTCAAGGGGTCTGCTGCCAACTCCCCAGTGCTAAGGACCACAGGACACCCCCCAGAGGTCTTGTGTCCATGCCCCAACAGGTCAGAGCCAAGTCAGAGTCAAAGAGGCCCCACCTGGGATTGGGGGTACCTCTCACCTGCATGTCCCATGAATGCTCAATCAGATTGGGTTCTGGGGAATTTGAAGGTGAGATGGAGCCATTTACTTAATATACTTCTTAAATGAACTTTAATAAAGCACAACAGAAGAAGAAGAATCTGGTGTAAAAAATCTTTTAGTCTGACTGTGACATGAGAATGTGCTCACATACACTCACAGTTCTTCATATATTGAGCTGGACAGAATGAACCTTTTGTTTGAGTATTGTCATGTGGATTTTATTATGTAATATATAATATACAGTCTATTGTACTGCTAATGCACGTCTCCAGTAGGTATTTTACCGTGGTCTCTGTCTGACACTGCTGCTAAGACTGTGTTTTAATATTTAAAATTATTTGTACTGTACTTGTCCTGTGCTTTTCTTGCTGTGAACACTAGAGGGCAGTAGAAGTCAATGTTTTGCTGAACTGCTGTTTCAATGTGTCTTCACAGTATGTGTATAACATTTTAACGAAGATTCAGTGATTAAAGATATATGCTAATGTTCTGAAAGTGTCATGTTTCACTGTAGGATAACTGAAATCTATTTTTCCATCTTTGACTGATGTAAAACAGGCAGTTTTAAAAATGACACCAACTGAGTCAGTGCCTGTGATTTATCAAAACAACAGGTATGAAGTGAGTAGATGAGAAGATGTCTTAATGCCAGGACCTGAAAGCTCAGTATTACAAGTTATATATCTGCGGTTGTCCAGCATGCAACAGTTGTATTTATACACATAAATCTGACTTAATGTTTGTAATGATCAGATAATATAATGTTAGAACAAGGTAATAGCTATGTTATTTATTGTGTCATGCACATACAGGTTTGCAGTCCATATGGACATTACAAGCCATAAACAGGCCCCAGAAATCATCTCATGTTCTCCACCCTGAGTATGAGCTCCTTCCCCTCAGCAGGCACCACTGCTTCAAACAATCCTTCATCCTCCTCTCCTGTGAAGCCCTTAACACCACCCAGACTGAACTATGTGTATGGTGTAGCTGTCCTTCTTGTCACTGATCACATTATAGTACCATGTGTGCACTTTTACTGATGTAGACGGGCATGTG
Organism: Epinephelus fuscoguttatus; assembly: GCF_011397635.1. NCBI lineage: Eukaryota > Metazoa > Chordata > Actinopteri > Perciformes > Serranidae > Epinephelus > Epinephelus fuscoguttatus. The sequence goes on along the minus strand of NC_064770.1, from coordinate 24,082,377 downwards.
CACGTGATGGATAAATGTTTTAGCTGTTTGTTTTGCTGTGATTTTGTACTGCAGACACTGTGATGTCCAATAAGACAAACTTCCCACTGGTACACTAAAGTCTATCCCAGTGGTTCCCAACTGGTCCAGCCACAGGATCCAGCTTTCTCCTTAGTCACTAGTTCAAGGTCTACACAGTTTAACACAAACAGCGTCATCCTTGTGTTTGGCCATGTCCATGAACATATATACCTTTTATATCTATGATGTCATCAAGCTTGTTTGTTGTCTCTGCCAAGTTGCTGTCTGTTAGTCACTCACTCTAAAGCAGGCACTTCAAAATAAAAGCTCTGTGTCAAAAATTCACTGTGCTTAAAAAATAAAGTATGTTTTTTAAAAACTTGACCGGACTTGTGGTCCATTCAGAATGGACCCGCGACCCATTTTTGGACTGCCACCCACTAGTTGGGAACCAGTGGTCTATCCTATCCTATCCTATCCCATATCCAATTTCAATGCTGTAACTACTGAAACAAAATCTGTCAAATGTTCGATTACTTAAAAGTTTTTTTCATAACATCCAACTGGAAGAACTCATCAGAAATTAGGGACATTTTACAATAAAAGTGTAGCCTCTAAATTATATAATGAATGAATTAAAATTATCTTCAGCCCCACCTAAATCACACAAAGTCTTGACAGTAATTGTCCACACAGGGGTCTTTTATTCAGCAGGTCCCCTCAGCTCTTTGGCCCTTTACACTGCAGCCCATTGTTTTAATTTTCAGGTGACCATTGAGGAGTATTGTATTTGCATTTACTTATATTTCCCTTAGGAGTTTTTGGAGACCCAAACAGAGCTAAAAAAAAGGACTGAATACTAGAGCAGTATAAAGTTCATCACTGCAGGTTAAGTATGGTGATGTTTAGCCTTGCTTAGCCTAAAGACTAGAGCTCAAGGTGTTTCTAGAATTTTGCTCATCACCTTTTAAGGTAGAAACAGGCAAATTATTAGAGGCACCTTTTAGCATGCTGCAATACGGTTCATCAAAGCCACAGAATAAAGTCGCAAATCTAAACATCAAATCAAACCTACACCTTTCTGTAAGTGTTAATAAATAGTAGGATTTATCTCCAAGCTACTGTGTTGGATGTAGCTAACGGTACCAAATGTACGGTCAACTCTGGGTGACTCTGCAAATGAACGTCCCTGTTCACCTGCGTCCACTGCCAAACCCAGCTGACCAGACCTTTCCATGACCCTGCTCAGCGGTGACAGCTGCACCCAGTCTCTCTGGAACAACACACAATCCCAGAACTGGCCAAACAACGACTCCTTCAAGACGGTCAGGCAGTCAGACCAAGTCTTGAGCAGGACCTGACTCAGCCCCAGCCACCCAGGTGTGCCTTGCTCACCCCAGCACAACAACTCTACTATTTACCCCTTGTTTACCTCACTTTACCTCATTTCCCCTCGTTTCCCTGGTCTATATTTGTAGTCAAACTGAGCAGTAGGGGGATTTTCCTGCTGAGAGATAAATGCTGCAGATCAAGAAAAACAGATCAGTGGTCACCTCGACTCTGTGGATGTGAGAATTAGTAGACAACAAAAACTAACATCTCACTAAAGAGTAGAAGGAGAGAGAGCAACATAGATGATAGGTGCAAATAAACATACAGGTTGGAACACCTGTGAACTTGAACCAAAAATAGGCAATGGTCAACCTGCAGGACACCTGTATTTACTCGTCCCTGAGTACAGTGGGTGTGCATGTAATTTGTGGTATGTACAGCCACATCCTCTGCCCAGAAAAGGCCCAATAGAGGTTTTGTCAAACGCAACTAAACCTGGCTTTAATGTTGATTCTTATCAAGATGAAACCTTTTATTATTTTCATACTCCACCCCTCGACTTGCACTGGGAACCACCAAACCATCACGAATGCCACTGCGTTTATCATCACCTAAGTATACTAATCAAAGTCTCACAAACACTACTTACAAAGACATGAACGCACACACTCATAAACTATGAATTACAGTATTGTTCATGTTGCCCTTGAAATGTCCTCAGCACTGCTTTAATATCTAGAAAAAAGCACCAGCAACATTATCCTCTGTAAATCCTCATCTAAAAACCCCTGAATAAATGACAAAGCATAAAAATAAAAATGTTGAAAACCTACTTACTCTTATCAGATATTGTTTAACTACATAAGTATATATTTATAAAACAGCAGTCAGCATGCCCTTAGTTTAGAGAAGCAGGCTAGAGTACTGCCATGCAATTTGCTTCTGTGGATGGGGTCAGCAATAAAACATATTGTAGCCACCTAAAAAAGTGCCACCTAAAACAATCAATATCGATTTAAGTGTACACTATACTGAGAGTATTTACATAGCTTTACCTTTCCGTCAGACAGCTATTTCCAATGAGGAACTGAAGCTGTTCAAAATCAGACTCCATCGAGACAAACTGTGATTTAACATCACCGAACACAGGAGCTGCTGGTCTACTTCTCACACAGCTTTTTTGTGTTATTGTATGACTTTGGCATTCCAAGTGGTTAGTTCGGATTTATTAAAGTCACACAATAACACTAACTAAATGATCGAGGCAGCGGCATTGCTTAGCTTCCATTCTGGCACTCCTGCTGCTTCTCCAAAATGGGAGCACGCTGATGTACTATGGATCTACTGTGGGTAATACACTGACTCACTTGGAACAAACTGCAGCAGGAATTAAAGGTAGCGAGCTGTTTCTCCATTGCTTCCAGTCTTTGTAATAAGCTTAGCTAAGCTAACTGGCTGCTGGTTGTAGTCTTACATTTAATGGACAGATATGAAAGTTGTGACGATCTTCAACATTTTATCCACCAGAGTGAAAAAATAATATTTTCCAAGACTAACACATCTGAACAACTGTAAGATGGAATACCATGACAGGTTGCGCAGAGGATGAATCCTAATGACTTGGTAATCACCTGGCTTTTCCTCTAGCATCAACATCAGGTTGATATTTGTGGTTATACCGTAGAAGCAGAGTGCAGGTTTCTGGTTTTAAAATATCTGAATAACTATTAGATGGATTGCCATGACAGTTGGTACACACACCATGCCAAACTGTAATAACTTTTGTCATTCCCTTTCTTTATCTCTAGCACTATAACCAGGTCAGTACATTCAACAATTTATTTACATTTTTTTTGTTTTTCTTTTGGCTAAATATTATAGACTATAAAAATACTGGCCATAGCCACCATGACATCACCCACCCCGAGTTTGGCATTTTAGACATCGCCATCTTGGATTTCTGGAGCCAGACATGCAAATTTTTGGATAAGAAGGTGGAGCTGTGGAGGAGCGAGGGATGGATCGCTGCACCTGGCTTTGCAGTGCTATCACCGCTAACAAAGTTAGCTTCAATAATTCAAGGTAAACTTGAAGTCATTTTAGTGACGTTAGCTAATTGCATAAATGCCCACATTTGGCAAATATTACATATCCTCACTTGTTGTCTTCATTTGGACACTTTGTTGTGCCATCTAGTGGTAGTAAGAGCACAATACACTAATCCAAGTAAAAATAAGATGGCAGCCATCTCTGCCAAGTCAGTCTGCGGCTGATCCTGCCATAAAAAACGACAAGGTCAAAAACCTGATCACATTTTATAGTTGAAACTTGTTTAATAATGTTTGTAGGTTGATGTGGCAACAAATTTGACCAATGTTAGCAACAGTAACAAGATAAGACACTGTTAATTAGGAAGGACTGGTTTGAGGACATTGGGACTTAATTATGGTTGACAATGTTTCCTTTTTTTTATACTTATCAGGTCCTACTGATCCCAAATAGCTAGGAGAAATTTAAAAAAGCATACCAAACAAAAGTTCAGGTCTCAGGATCACATAAGAGGTGTAATGTTAACCTTGTAATGTTATTGTAGCATTAGCTGAAGTTAACGTTACTGTGTGTGAGTTAATGTTAAAGTGGGTGGTGTGTAATTAGCATAACTGCCAAAATGTGGTGATTAACCAAAACATGGCAAGGAGGTCAAGTTGAGTGCCTTAATTTACATTTAATTACATTTAAATGGGATTGTTATAGAAAAAAATTCACCTCCCCATACATTTGTCATGAATGATGAAATAAGCCATAGAGATCAAACCCATTTTTTGTCCCAGGCTGTAAACATGTTTATTTTAGCTGTACAGTTGGGCATTCTAACATGGGAGTCTATGGGGATTCGCTCTGTTTTGGAGCCAGCCTCAAGTGGCCAGTCAGTGAATTGCAGTTTTTGGCACTTCCGCATTGGCTTCACTCATCAGCACTGGAGGTTGCCACTTGCTAAATATGCTCAAAACCAGTGACATTCCCATATCAGCCCCAGCTGTAGACAGCTGCTGAAAAGCAATACTGTAACCGCAAGTTACGCATAATTAAGGGTGGGTTGCTTTGAGTGACAGGCTGTCTGCCGATAGTGTCCTAGGCTTCTCAGTCACATCCACCCCTCGCTCCTCCACAGCTCCAGCCTCTCACTCAAATATGGTCACTTCTGGCCCAAAAAAAACAAGATGGTGACAACTGAAATGCTGAACCTGAGGCTTCAGAAGGGGAGTCCACGGGTTATATGGTCTATGGTTATACAATGATCATGAACAAGGTAAATAAACTTGTCATCAGCATGTTAGCGCTGTCATTCTGTAGCATTTAGCTAAATAGCCCTTACTGTCTTTCGTATTCTTCTGCTTTGTGACCACTCTCTACCACCTTTGTCAGTAAGATCTCCACAGTCCGTGTGTGTGTGTGTGTGTGTGTGTGTGTGTGTACAGGCCCATGGATTTTGTCAGTATTCTAGCAGTGGGTAAACACGGCCTCCAGCCAAGAAAAGCTGTGGTGGTAGTGATGTTGTGCATGGTAATTGGAGGGAAGACAGGCCTCTGCCCAATGTAAAGCAGCTGGATTAATTTAGTGTGTATAAATCCAAACGAGCCAAGTGGACTGGCATCGTCTCAGAGGACCTGGGATCTCTCCTAACGAAACAGTGTAGAGGATGCCAGTGTGTGAGTTAGGCATGTATGGAATGATGCTTTCACAAAGTGAGGGGATCAGTCTGATTTAGGAGGCTCCGACTAAGATCTTGATTACGGGGGACGTTCAAAACATTTGTGACTGTCGTAACAAAGGTTGTTACCTGGTAACCAAACACAACCAGCCGCACGCTCAGGATGCATTTGAGAAGGAGTAAAAACAGAAGATAAGTCTTCATTGGCCTTCTTTTCTCTTTCCCTCTCTCTCTCTGTCTATCTCACCCAACCTCTCCTTCGGACCATAAAAGGCAGAGATGTTGTGTGATGGATGGCAGCAGAGCCTCTGACTGAACAGGGAGCTGTGGTGCCACTCTACAGAGTCCCTGCAGTGTCTCCATTCAGCTCCATTCATAGATGACAGCACGGGGGGAACCTCCTCTCCTACTGAGCAAAAACACCACATCCTGCCTGCAAGCCCACCTCCCCACTCCCCTCCCTTGCCCTCAGATCCAGACCTAGTAACGCTGCTGTATTTTTATGGTGTTCGACAAACTGCTCCTTAGCAACCAGACCAAAGGCAACAGGAGGCCCATGTTCCTAGCAGTGTATCTAAAATGAGCACCATTCTTCGTGGGAGAGGATACTCACTGATGATATGTGTGTACTTTTCCTCTCAGGAAAACTAGGCTTGAAGTTTGGCAACATTGGGCCTCCTGCAGCAGAGGACACGTTCTTATTTTGTCAGCACTTTGTCACTACTATACTTGCTTATATCCAAATTACTGTAATTCCAGTTATTTTGCATCCCTCTGCTCAGTCTGACACTTCATTTACAGCATCACAAATGTTTTCTCATTGCTGGGTTTTTCATTTTCCTGCAACCCCAGAACTGATACTCTGGAAAACTACGTTTACTTTTAAGGGAGATAGCCAACAGATATGCCACATAGAAGTGGTATATATCACCCAGCACTGGAAACCAAAATATCTGTAAAGGGGAAACTTGTAGGTGCCCACAGAACCCATTTGCCTTCAGATATCTTGAGGTGAAAGGTCCAGGGACCTCTGCGAAAATGGCCATGCTGTTTTTCCCTTCCCAAAATTTAGCCTAATTTTGGTGTTATCTACCTCCCTAACCTGAAAAGTTATCATAACATGGTTGGTACCACTGATTTCATTAGTTCTAGCTTTAAAAGTCAGCCATCTATAGCCTCTGAGAGACAGGCCGTGGCAAAAATAGCAGCACACAATTAACGTGATGATAAAAAAATGTATTCACTACTGCTAAAGTTCTTCTGCTCTTCTGAGTCTTTGCACACGGCACAACACCTGCCCCTCTTGGGTGTTTACAGGGCGTTACCTATGCTAGTAGATTACTTATGACCAAGTGGGCTTCATCATTCAACACACCTGGGTGAGAGCAGATTTGGATGGGAAGACTTTTTGGTCCATCACGAGTTGACTTGTCTTATTTTTTCCCTTCACAGAAAAGAGAAAATCTAAGAGAATGTTGCTGCATGAAGCCCAGTGTCACACATATTAAGTGCAAAGTTAAATCCATAGTTTAATTAACATGAAAGCCAAACCCAAAGACAAAGATGAAAGTGAGGTTCGAAACTATTAAATACTTCACACGCTCCAATTTGGGTTAAGACCTTTGGAGAAATGATGCTCTAGTGAAAAGTTCAGTCAGGAACTTAGGCTGTAAGTTTGTTTCTCACCCTGCCATTCACTCCTTGCACGTATGCTCACTCACTATCTCTAGGTGTCATTGTCTGGGTCTGTCAATCGAGTCATCAGCTGATTTACAATCAACCAATAGCACACCTTCTCTGTCAGCCTATCATCTTACTGTTTCTCATTTTAAATATGATTCTTTCTCTGCCATAGTTCTTTCTTGCTGCCATCGTGCAAGCCCTCCGTCTCCCCATCACCACCTAGTCTTTACGGATTCATCAGCCTCAGCAGCCATCCGCCTCAGAGTCAGCAGCCACCACCACCACCACCACCAGTGTCTGGATTCCATGTGGGGATTTATCCTGCTGCTGCTCAGATGTCCCTCAATCACAAAATATCTCCCTCTGGTGTCCAAGTGCCAAAGACTTCTGTTAAATCTTAATCGGCATAAATCATCTGTACACTCATATTCTGTATTAAATATTATCTTTACTTTCTTCTCCTGTCTCTCCTGATTGAACTGTCTTTAGGCTAATACGATCTCATAAAACCCCAACAGGGTAACATTACATTATGCCATGTCAGAACAAGAGTAGTTTTCATAGCAAATTCTTCATCTCATAGACATTTTTTACTCGATCACCATAACGTCTTTTCCACTGGGATCCCAGATGCAGCATGCTAGCATGGGTGTAGTTGTCTTGGGTGGTGGGGGACATGTCCCTCTCAAAATCACGAAATTAAAGAGAATTACACCATAACTTGATGCAGGGAAGGCACAATTTGGTGTATAAAAATGTGCAAGTATGCAGGAAATTCAGTGTTTAATGCCCCGTCCCAAATTTCCCCCCTTGCATGTTAGCAATATGAGGTTGAGCCCTGCCCACCGTATATAATAAAGTACAAGTAGGTGTGATATATGGACTACATTTAATATGGCTTTTCATACATAATAGTCTTATAGATCCATCCTAGTCCTAGTTACATCTCTCTATGGAATCAACACCTTCTCACTCCAGTAAATCTGACTGGACGTGATTGTATGAGCTGAGTGCTGCTCTGTTGACAGCCTGTGTTTCACTGAGTGGAAAAGCTTGTCCTGAACACACAGTCAAGGGCATGCACACATCCGCACACACAGTTTTACAAATGTTGATGGAGCCGAGACTGTCTCACAGCTCTGCGGGATTCTAGGAAAGTTAACAACGTCCCTTTTCCTTCCAGCTCTTCTTCCATCCCCTCCCTCTTTCCCACATCGGTCTTTCTTTCTTTCCTTCTCTAACCGACATCCCACCACCACCGGTTGCCTCTCCATCATCATGAATATAGATGGTTTCCTCTCTTTTCCATATGTTACATGTCATATTTAATCCTTTCTGATATTTATATTGTAATAATATTCAGTTTCTTTGCAGTGTGACCAGAATCAAAGGACTAAACATCAACATCCTGCGCCTCCTGGCTGCGAGAGGTTATTTTACAAGATGCTGTTGATTTAACATTTACCAGTGCCACGTTACAAAAAAGGTGATGACAGTTCTCTGACAAACTATGAAGTTCTCGATGCTGCTGCTGAGCCATGTGTCTCCGTGTGGCTTGAATGCAGTCTGCGGCCGTGTCTCCTAAGCGTGAGAGCTCAGGCAGTTGGCTCATCTGCCGCCAGGCGTGGTGAGACAACTTCCATATCCTCCTCTGTCGCTTGTGATCTCCTCCCTCACCCCACCAGCATGGCTATGCATGTGGCTTAGTACGCCACAAAATAATGCCTGTTCCAGGGTAATTTTTGAAATGTTCTGTCACGCCCACTACTTTTGATTTTGTTATCAGTTGTCAGCCTTGTACTGTGAGCCCATATTGTGCTGTTAAACAAAATTCCTCCACTGTTGAGGAAATAAGTGGAGTGGATTAGTACGAGATTATTACAATAACAAGGTTCAGACACTATACATCCTGTGTTTGGCAGGACATCAGCTCTCATCTCACATTGCATGACGTGGTTGTGATTGACAGAGGAGCATTTGGCTATGATTTTATGAAGGTAGAGAGCATAGCATCACATCCTTTTCTTCCTGTCTTTCGGTGACTCAGCACTCACCCTGGCACTTGCGATCAACAACCACACTATAGCTTGGTCTAATCATACCACACCTCTCCCTCCTTCACCCACTATCATCTTACATCCTCCTTACAGTCTTAGCAGAGGATAAAAAAATATTTTGGCTTAGGGTTTTTGATTTCCCCAAATCTGTCACAGGGGAATTTTAATTTGTAGCCGAGCTCAAAGAGTGTGACAGGGAGCAAGGAGGAGAAACAGGTGCAGTAGGGTAGAGTTCCCAGCTTCCCAGCTACAGAAATACAGTGATGTTGCTAGGTGCGTGTCTTGTTGTCCCTGACACAGTAAATTCACTATCAGTGTGTCCCGGGGATGCTCCCTATTATTTTCCCTGAGTAATCTCAACAAATCCATGTTAAAATCATTGAAACAGTAATGTTGTGTGACTTTCAGAGGACACTTTGGACCTCACCTTCCACATCTGTTCCAGTTGCTCCCTAAGCCCCTGGTACATCTCAGTCTTTTCATGCTCTTTCTTCCTGATGTTACTGTCAGATGGGATTGCCTAATCTATCACAAACTGGGAATGGCGTTAGTTCAGGCAGGACACGATGTCAAGCTCAGCTCACATCCCAGCTACATCAGCTGATCTCAAGCAGCCGAAAAATAAAAATAAAAATGCAAAAGAACACCCGTAGAAGAAGAGGGCGCCGTGAGATGACGTCATTGAGAGCGTCTCATGTCCACAACTGATGTAAACAACTACCGGCACATCCATGACTACGACGAGATGGAGAGATTCCTTGGGAACTTCTTGGCTATTGTGAGCTCTCGTCATACTCATATCAGCGTTGTCAGCGTTTTTGACTGTGGACTCGTGGAGTGGAAGTAAAGTAGAAGTTGGATCCAGTAGCCTACGTCGCTTATTCGCTAAATTTGTTTCCATTGCCAAAAGTCGCATTCTCCTAATATCGAATTTCTGGTGTTTCCATTCAAGTTTTTTTTTTGCAATTGTTGAAAATGCGAATAAAAACAGGTGGATGGAAACCCAACTATTGATGCTGCTCTGTTCTGTTCCCAGGGGGTCTTTGCTGCTGCTTTCTTTGCCTTAGGCTTTCCATGTAGGCGCATGGAAGGGCAGAGAGGTTTGCTCTCTCTGCCTTCAGTGAGGTGTGCTCTCTCCGCCTTAGGCTTTCCACATAGGTGCGTGGAAGAGGCTTTCTGCATAGGCCCGAGGAAAGGCAGAGGGGCAGAACAGAGCCATACCGCCAAATATAAAACTGCAAATGGAAATAAAGTTTTCTTTGACGAAAGTGTTCCTGACTGAACCGCCTTCTTCTGCTCCTTGTCAACCACCACTATGTCTGGTCGGTTAGCTAGCAGCTGCTTGTCAGTCTGGAATTTGAAGTCCCACAGGATCTTAGCCCAACCACTTTCGCTTGTTTGTCCCATCAAGACTTGGGGATTTCTAGTCCATACTCGGCACAGATGTTCCAGTATACTATCCCAATCACCTGGTTGTGGTCCTTGGTGTACGCTGTCCCCGTTTCCACTGAGCAGTACGGTACGGTTCAGTTCAGTTCGGTACGCTTTATTTTCAGTTTCCACTGTGATTGCAATCTTTGGGAGAAGCAGATATTATTTCTCTTTTTGAAGAAAAGTGGCAGCAGAGTAGAGGCTAGTGTAGAGGTGAGTGAATAATAACGTAACAGCACAAATAATTGAGCTGAAAATCTCTAATATTTACCCTAATATAAAGTGGGAGACAACTGAGTCGCAAAAACTGATCAAGTGAAAATTTAAAAATATTTCCCTTGTCAGTATATGTCATATTGCAGAAAACTGTGTCATAGCTTTGTTTGTCCTAGAATTTTAGCTTGCACGATGCCCTTGTTAAACTACAAACACTCCAAGTAGAAATGCAACAAGAATTACCCCAGTAAAGCCGATGCTGCACACAAGCTTTTAATTAGGTTTTATTTTCAACACAAAAACAAAGTGGTCTTTGAACAGTTAGCAAAGGAAAAATGTGTAATTTAAAGGCTGTGGAGAGCACAGAAAGAGCATCTGAAATTATATTTAGGCAATAATGACACTTGATTTCAATGATTAAAATAGTTTATTCATTGTTTTAAGGGTGGGGATGTTACGGCTTTATGTGCTCTGAGCTGCTGTCCCTTTTCCCTCCATTGTAGATCTGCCCAGGTGTGCTGCATTATAACGAGGTGCAGTGCACCTGGAGAGACAGGTGTGGGGACTGCTGGTCCTGCTGCCTTTCAGCATGGCAGTTTCCTTTGTCTTGTTTGCTTGTTTTATTTGTTAATAAACCCTTTGGATTTAAAAGGAATCGCTGACTCTTTTCAAGTTGGTTACAAGTTTTAAGACAGAGGCGGATCTACAGGTGGGACTGGATGTGCACAAGCCCAGCCAAATTGACGGCTTGCTCATTTTATCAGATTCATGAAAACTCAGTCACTCAGTCTTATTTTATGATTCTGATAGGGTGGACAAACTGTCAATCTGTCAGTCAGCAGATTGTCAGAGATAGTAGCAAGCAGTGCTAATTCTCCAGTCAGGTGCCATTATGCCACCGCAGAGAAGAGGCAGCAACAAGATAAACAAACTTGTCAAACCTTCCTCTGTTCTGTGTCACTGTCAATCTGCAGTACAGAGTGGACAGCAGTGTTAGCGCAGAGCCCACAGCGGCCAAGCACCTGAGAGAATGAAAAAGACTGAGGACAGGACAGGCCTCTTCAATTGCCAACCTGTGGGCCACATCTGGCCCAGACGCAAACCTGCTACTGAACGGCCCCAGGGTAAAATGATTAAAGTAGTAGTAGTATTAATAAGCTCCAACCTTATTGGCTATTTCATCGTTAACCATTAAGCGTAGTTTGCCATGCATCTTAAAATTCGCCAGAGGTAGCCGACCTGTAGATGCTGATTCTTCTTTGTTTGCGTGTTTGTTTTCACAAACAAACAAACACATCCACCAAAGCTGAGGAAAATGTTGACCAAAAAGCTAACACCATGTCAATTTACTGGAAGTGGTTTGGATATCTCAATAGCGGCAATTATTTTTTTTTCGACCACTTAAGTGATTCAGTTCATGTAGCTGAGCCTAACACAGTCTCCTGAGTGTCCATCGATGGTATCCTAACTACCAAGATTCTAATTATCTGGAGACAAAACATTTTTTTCAACTACATGAGGGTCATAACCCCCTGAATACAAAAAACAAAACAAAAAAGAAATGACTTTTAAAATCAATTGAGAAATGTAAATGTTTTAATGGTTATTGTCCAGAAAATAAAATGTGGCTTGTTTAGCTGCATTTGTTTACAGGCAAGTCTTGCCCTCTCTGATACGACACTGCTGCACCATCCAGGGGCCAATGAGGCAGATAGCCTTTCTGTTTTCATATCTGTGATGCTTTCTAGGTTTAGATTGTAAAATAATCACTTGAAGTACAAAGAGAACAATTTCAATTGACTTCATTAAAACAAGAGTAAACAATTTTCCTACCGTCTGTGGTTTTCTCAGTTTCAGTATTAAATTCACAATTAATTGTTTAAATGAGGCTATTGAAGTTAACTGATTTTAGTGTACAATTTTAAAGGCTATTAATGTAGTCATCTCTTTGCTTATTTATTTTATTTCTTTGGACTGGGCTACATCGTTATAGTTATAACCTGAGGTTTACAACAAAGTAAAATTCAGACCTGATGATGGTGCTCAGTGAAATGTTAAGGGATTACCACAGTACTGACAAATCATGAGGGAGGCATGAATATCAGATTTTGTGGAAATCGAAAAATCACATACATGAACCTTATGTGTGGAGCAAAAGTCAAGTGATCACCAAAGTTAGTAAAAGTTAGTAAAATGTCATCCATGCAATGCATTTAAAAACAATTATCTGGGTTCGACCATGTAAAGCCTTTTGTAACTTTGTTTTGAAAAATGCTTTATATATAAATTCATTATTAGTAGGGCTGCCCCCTAAATGTAAGTCTACCAGAGAGGTCATTAGTCAGCAAGATTTCATTGGTCACTTAGTTGCGGAAAAAAATCAAAAAACATGAACCTCTATTAGGAGCTGCGCCTTGTCAAAATAAATCAAAACCAATATGACTGGACCATGTGGGAATTTAATTTGATTGGACAGACACAGGAAGTGGTCATGCTCAGCAGTCAGACAGGAGTCAGGTTAATTTCCAGGGCTGGTACCTGCGGTTATTCCACAGGCTAGTTAATAACATGTTGGGCAGGAAATCCAAAGTGTGGGATCATTTTGAGAAGGTGAAGGACGAACCCAAGGTGATATGTAAACTCATCTTCATTGGTCAACTACAAACATAACGTATCATCTGAAACATGGAAGTAGCTACGTGCCCATTAGCCACTTAGCACAATGATTACTGCTTTGCCCACAGCGTCATTAACAGGTGGCTTGCTCAGTGTGTGACGTGCACATGTGGATAATACATGCTGGCGACTAGTCGACTAATGGCTCTACATGACAACTATTAGTCGACTAGGTAAATTCTTAGTTGGGGGCAGCCCTAGTTATTAGGCTGTTAATATTACATACACCACTAGGATGAAAATTAGGCTAATTAAATGACTGGTCAATTATCACTATTGTTGTAAATTCATTCTTTTAATTGACCAATTGATAAATCCACTAATAGTTTCACCTTTAATAATAAGGGCACAGTATGTTTAAGGCCACAATAAGTTTTGCCCAAGGCCCTCACTGAGACCTGTGGTGTATAGTCCCCACCATGCAGCTCATTGACCAGGCCTTCCTCACAATGAAAAGCTTCCCTGGATTTGTCAAGCTGCCGACCTCCTCAGTGAGTCCTCATGAGTGATGGTTTTATTAAAGCTTCTACTTTGGCACATGGGTGGAGTGAGGAATGGCAAGATGGAGAAAGAGGTAAGGAGAGAAGAGAGAGATCCCAGTATTCGTCATGAACGGCCTGAATGTGAGATGTTATTAAGGACTACTGAAAGAGTTAGAGTTAAAGTGTCGAAACATACATTTAGGGCAAGAGAACAAGTTTTAATATTAGCCGTGTAGCTAAGCAAAGCATTTAAGGAGCCTATTCATACCCTGACCTTTTCTCCTACCTCTCTCTTGTCATCCCCTCCCTCTTGTCCTGCCGTTAACACAGAAAACAAATCCAAAATAATTCAGAGTGGGAAAACATAAATGTAGGCATATGGAACTTTACAGCTGAATGGAGCACACACAAGACAAAGTGTTGGCTTATGCGTTCTCAGAGAAATCCTTGTTTTATAGGCAAGACTGTGTTTGTATTCATTTTGGTTTATTTAAAACTTTCCAATCTGCCCAGTAAATGTTTTAGGAAAATTTAAATCTCCCTATGAAGCTGCTAACTATTGAAGGTGGGAGTGGTGCAAAAGCAAGGAAGACCCAGCGTGAATGCTGGCTCTCTCTTGCACGCAATATTGACAGACAAATGGAAAGACAGACAGAGACACATACAGCACATACACCTACTTACAGATTTGCACCCATTCACAGGCGACTTCTTCAGCACAACTTCACACTGGTGCAAAGAGCAGTAATTGTGTAAAATCTGGCATTGTGTGTGAAAAGTTACTTGTCTGTGTGTAACATGCTAAATTACACACACTAACTTCGTTTCTTATGCTGAAGTCTGTGATCTCAAAAGAGCTGACTTGTGGGAGAGAAAAAAACATCTGTCATTAAAGAGACACAGAAAGTGACAGACTTTCCTCTCAGGATAAAAAATGTCTGAGAATATTCAGAAACTTCTTTTCTACGACCTACAGATGGCGCAAGATAGCTAGCCATAACATGATGTCTCTACTTTGATGCATGTGATTCTGTGTTAAGGTGTGACTGAGACAAGAGCTGGACGTTTGTGTGTGTGTCTGTGTGTATCTGCATGTGTGAGGGAGTGTGTTGCTCCCATTACAGCGTCTGTGAAGGAAGTTGACTCACAGAGAGAAAAACATTGACCCTGTTTCTCCTGCCATATAATAGTGGTTCACACACATCCATGCACATAAGCTTATTGATCCCGAGCACACATCCCTATTGTGTGGTGGAAAAAAATTAACCACATTTTTAGTGGGTCAGTAGAAAGATTACCTGTCAAGTGGAGCTTAAATTAATCCTAATAATTAGTTGATCGACTGAAAAGAATCAATTAGTTGTTGCCAAAAATTTGCCAGTTCTAGCTTCATAAATATGAATATGGAGTGGGCCAGGAAATTGCATTTTATAGACTAAACAACTGGTCAGTTAGTTAAGAAAATAATCAGCAGAATAGGTGATGAACAGAAAACTAAAGTGAATTGTAAGGTGTTTCCATTATTTTGTCCACACCCTGAATATAATTAGAAGAAGATGTAGAAGAGGATATACTTTATTAATACATGTATGAAACACATAAAAGTGTCATCATCATCATCATCATCTTAAGTGTATCTTTCCCAATTTTGACATGAATCTGGTCAACTTTGTAGGAGTTGTACGTTAAAGTAAAAACATTACATTTCTTGTTGCCAGTAGGTGGCGCTATACCCATTATTAAATATTGGCCTAGATGTGTTCAGGGCAGGATTGTCATCAAACGTGAAGTTTAGGGGTGATTGGACCATGTACCTTGGAGTTACATACCACTTCCTGTTTTGTGGCGAAACCTGTAAGTTTGACGTCTCACCAAGGTCACACGGTTCCGAAAACTCAAGCTTCCTACAACTTTTCATTGTGTCAAGGTCTTTTGATGGGACTCACCAACTTTGAAGTCGATCGGATGAAATCTCTTGGAGGAGTTCGTTAAAGTACAACCCCTAGAAATGGACAAAAATGCACCAAAATTGCACTGTAAATTCAAAATGGCTGACTTCCTGTTTGGCTTAGAGTATAACCCCAAGAGGCTTTTTTGTACGTATTGAAGTGTCACATACGTACATGTGTGAAACTTGGTGATTCCATTATTTTGTCCACACCCTGAATATATTTAGAAGATGAAGAAGAAGATATACTTTTTTAAACATGGAGAGATGTCAGAGTGAGGGGGCTGCCTATGGACAGGCGCCCCAAGCAGTTGGTGCTTTGCTTAAGGACACCTTGGCAGTGCCCAGGAGGTGATCTGGCACCTCTTGAGCTACCAGTCCACGCTCCATATTTGATCCGGATGGGGACTTGAGCCAGCGGCCCTCCTGTTCTCAGTTCAGGTCCCACAGTAGACTGCATACCGTCTCTATACGCTGCACATACAGCCGTCAGTGACTGCTGAATGATTTTTATCTACCGTGTGTAAACATATAAAAGCTATATGTGACTGTGGAGCTCCTCTCTGACTGTTTGACTATACAGCAGCAGTGTTATTGGAGGCCTGACTGGCTTCACTGGGATCCTCCTCCTGCTTCCTCCACAAACAGAAGAAAACCTCAAGGAAGAGCAGCTGATTGATTCAGTTTCCACTCTTCCCTTTGCTGGAGGGAGCCCGGGGAAGTCGGGAGGTGCACAGGGAGCTGACTGGAAAACTAAACATGACAGTGCCAGAAGAAGAAGGTATGGCACAATTAAAGGGTGGAGGGCTGGGGGTTTGAGGTGTTGGCGAGCATTTCAGACTCCTTAGCAGTTGCACCCATGTAGAAATCCCTCACCCACCCTGTCCCAGATCTCACCACTCAATGTCCCGAAAACACACCAGAACGCCCACAGGTCAGTATCAATATTTGCTGTACCAGCGCAGGCCTCGCTGCCTGTTATTGTGTATGTGAGCTGCCTCCCTGTACTTGCCTGCTCAGCTCATGCCCTGCTATCTTAACTTATAGGATATTGACATGAGGAATGAGGCGGCAGGTGAGTATGCCACACAGGAATACTGACCTGCAAAATGTCAGACGCACCAACAGTTGTCTTTTTTCCATCATTTTTTACTGTCTTGAAGGTTTCCATGTGCATTCTGATGGGAAACTTTCTCAGTCCTACTGTAAAGGTCATATACCAAAACACAATTTTAGCTTTATCCATGGTCATGTTATTTCACACTTACTTCGCATTATCCCTTATTTCCCCAAATTTCCCAAAGTCCTTTTCCTTTTCTTACTTTTTTGACTTAGATTTAGATTATCCATTAAACAGGGTGGCACAGTGATTAGCATTGTCACCTCACAGCAAAAGAATTCCTGGTCCGAACCCAGGGTGGGGGGCTTGGAACTCATAGGTTTGCATGTTCTCCCCATGCCAGCGTGGGTTTTCTTGGGGTACTCCGGCTTCCTCCCACAATCCAAAGACACGCAGATTAATTGGTGACTCTAAATTGACCAAAGGTGTGAATGGTTGTCTGCCCTGCGCTAGTCTGGCGACCTCTCGCCCAGTGTCAGCTGGGATAGGCTCCAGCACCCCTGCGACCCCCAACAGGATAAGCATGAATGAATGAATATCCATTAAACAGACACCATATAGGTGTCAAAGCCTAATTAATTACTATCGAAACTAAGTTTCACTGTGTCATGTGTCTCAGGATGTGAAGAGTCTGTCATTGTTTGTGGTGCAATAACATTTAATTGGCGATTGTTTTCTGTTAGTAATCATATTTTCATGTTTTCCAAAGGAGATTACCAGAAAATGTGACCTATATAACATGATTCATTCACTGTATGGTACACATATTGTTTTCCTGGGAACTATTTCTTTTAATGCATGTGTAATGTGTGTATGGAGACATGCATGTGAATGTATTATTGTATTATGTAAATACTTGGTCTGATATTACAATAATGGAGCACCATCTGGTCATCAGATGCAAAATTTAGCCCCAAACTGGCGGTTACTTACCAAATGTTATCATGAAAACGCATATCTAAATACTGTATTACCAGGAGCTGTCTTGTTTGCCTGTGTCAGTGTTTTAATCTAGTCTTGTTATTATGTTCACTGTTATAAATGAGTTGTGGGTCACAAATGTAAAGTTGTGGACCTCAGGAGGAATAGCTGCTGCAATGCACGAGCTAATGGGGATCCCAATAAACGAAACTAAACTGCATCAGCATATTTTCTGCTAGAGAGCAAGAGAGGGATGACATGCAGCAAAGGTCACCAGCCGAAGTCAAAGGCAAAACTCTAAACTGGGTGGGAGGCCCATGGCTGTCGTCAGGTGTGTTTGTAGGTGGGATGCACCTGAGTCATAAAGCTTTGCTCTGTAACTACCAGCCCTTCAGCTTATGGTCCATTAGATCGGCTAGCTGACCCAACTGCACTGCCCAAGGGATCAGAAATAACAGGGCTGAATGGAGCAATTGTAGACGAAAGAGAAAGAGGGAGGGCGGGTAGGCACAGCAGGGCATGCACCAAAGTATTTATTCGGTATACCCTACCCTCCAGTGCCACCAGCACGTAGCCTAGGGGGGCTGAACATCTCACATGATGTCAGCAACAGAGGGGAATTTTCCATGTATTAGTAGTTAAAAAATAACTGTGTGGGCCCATAGTTTCCTTGTGTATCATGGGAGTGCTGCAGCTCTTGTAGCTCAAACATGATCATGTGCCTGTTGGGCAGATAACATCTGAATGAAAAGCTGGCAATCTCGCTCTCCTGTAGAGGGGGTTAAATGCCAACACTAGATGAGCCCAGTGGCTTCATGCCAAAATCCCAAGCCTATTGAAGTTTATTCAAGCTCTAATTCAACCCTGCCAACAAGTATTTCTTTGAAAAAAAAACTGAGAAGAAAAAAAGGAGAAAGCCAAAGAAGCGAGGTCTTGCCAGCTGAGGAGCGCTATGTACACACGGAAGCGTATTGCAGCCAGTAAGAGCAGAAGCATCAAATGCCTCAACATTGGAAGGATACCAAGAGGAAATGCACGCAGATATGTTTCTTCTTGTAGTTTGTTACGCAAATGCCTGAAGTTGTCTTAAGCTGTTCTTCCCTCCTCTGTATGAATTCTGTCAAGGTTCAAAGAGGTCAGTTTTGTTAGAACATACACACCTACAGTGTAAGCCTCACTGACTGTAAAAGAAAAAAAGAAAAAAATTGCAGGAACAGATTTGAAGGAAGCCAGCGCAGCAACAGGCTGAAGTGGGGTTTCGTTTTCGCTGCCTGTTGATGTTCTCCTCTGTGCCTCATCTTTCACGTCAGACTGTCACTGGCGTCCTGCGGGGTCGACTGTTGGGTCACGTCAATGTGGTGCCAAGTGTCCTGGTGTCTCCATTGCTGTAAAGACACACTAACACACACGTGAATGTACAAGGAATTCACACGCGCAAACAGGCAGGCACACACACAAATGCCGGTGGTACACACACATGTACGTGACATGCATACTGCACATGCATGCACAAATGTATGCATGCTCGCACAGACTGTAGACCTATAATGACTCTAGTCTCTTTGCCACCTGATCAATCATCCCAACTGCCATTAGATCTACAGGAGAGGCATTCCTTCCTAACAACTGGAGAAGGGGGTAGTGTGTGTGTCGGGGGAGGAAGAGGAGGGGATTGAGACATGAGGGGGGAAATGTCATGTCTTATGTCTAATACATTTAAACCGGGATATGTTTTCACTCTAAGCAAATGAGCAAAGTTAGTGTGACTGAGAACCACGAACAAAATGAGAACAGTTGCATCTATGTGTTGATTTTTCTGCAACACTGCACAAGATTTCCCTTTTTAAAATCGCCTGACAGCTTTCTCCTTCCTCGTCCCATCTCACTTCTCTCAGCCTCCGTGAAACATAGCTGGCAAATTTAAGAGGGGAAAAAAACAGTTGAAAAGCTAAAGAGAGTACAAAAAAGCTGCCTCTAGCTCAGGTCGTGTCGATGCATGTTTTGCATCACACTGGTGTAAAAGTAGTAGAGGAGTGAGGAGTAAAGCCTCAGTGGATAAGGTACTTTATCTCCCCTGCTGTCTCTATCTTTCACCCCGTCCCTCCTTCTCCTCGCCTCTCTGCTCTTTGATTTTTTTTTCTCTTTCTTCTGTTTGCTGAAAGAGCTGACTGTGCTGCTCTCAGTGTGTGCGTGCGACGTATTGTTCCCTTCTTCCTCAGTATGATGAGAAAAGCTTGAAATAACAATGTCTGGGGGTGGAGTGCGACCCCTCTGTTCTCTGTTTCATCTCCTCTCCCTCTCTGTTCTCGCTTCTCCAGATGACAGTGATGCTCTCTGCAGATCTCCTGCAGGTGTGGGCCTTTTGACCCCCTCTGGGACAAATTGCACTCTCATCCCTGTGCGCACACACACACACATACACACCGAGATTTGAGTGTAAAGGCGTGCACAGACATGCACATGCTCACACATTCGCATAAAGGCTCTAGCACATGCATGTACTGCACAAGCGTGGAAATAAAATAAGAAGCCATCTGCCAAATAAAGCATGCAGTGTGTTTTCCATCCCCTTGGTCAAAAGCTAAAAACACTATTGCCACTTAGGGAAACAGCAAAAAAAAACTCTTTCAAACACAACTTTCAACCTCTCTGGTTTGAGAAGAGGACAAATCTGTGCACACCATGCTGCTACGCGAACAGGACTATCACAAAATCTGACCTGCCGACCTTGAGGAGGTCATGTATGAGGCACAGGCTGCAGCCGCCGACCCCACCAACACCAGAATGTGTGACGTCTCAGGAATCTGTGCAGCGCCACTCTGCCTGACCACGCAGCAAAACACAGAGCTCTACACAGCAGTTGGGCCCTCTGTGAGCAGGAACACAGAGGATAAAAGTAAAAAAAAATGGGAGAAGATGACTCACTAACATCAGTTCATAATCAGCTGTGATAACACTTTGGCTCATGCATTTCTGTGCTGTGTGTCCGTGTCTTCTCAGTTACATTAGTTTCCTTACTCTGAGAAAACACTGTGATACACTTTTGAGTATGAATTCAGAAAAGTTAAAGCCCCTCTCTGGTGTGTTTTGGCATGCTTATGATATTTCATGTCCTGACAATGTTATTTAACCACACTGTTCACCAAATATTTTTTGACAAATTACTTAATTTTGTGCTCAATTTTTTTTTTTAAAGAAGGTTGTTACTAAAATGGAAAGATGAGGTATGCCTATAATAGAGTCTGTAAGCCATATGCCATACTCCAAGCTTGCGTAATTGTACTGTTATATTGAGCCGTTTAGTGTTAGTAAACAGTATGATTTTTTTTTGGTGGGCAGGGCTTAGCTGGAGGCAAGACAATTCTCCACAGACATCAGTTAATGCTCGCTAGAAATTTCTGTTGGTACATTCAGAAATATTCACTCTGAGTGCCGGAGCGCACTCTAGCACAAACTGGACCATTTGTAAAATTCAGAGCACTATTTGGAATGTACTGTGCGGTTATTCAGAGCACCACACTCTCAGAGCAGCAGAGCGCCAAGCAGAGAGAATGTGTGATTAACTTAACCGTTTGTTAATTCATACAGAAATATAACGCTCCGTTTCTTCGACCAACAGGACTCTCATTTTTATGCAGAGCATCAGACTGAATTTCTGAACACACCATGTCAGGTCACTCACTCTCCGGGACCGCGAGTTTTACTTGAATAAGTAAACACTGACCAACGGGACCAGACTGGCCCGACCCATATGCTCTCACTCAGTGGATGGATGATGTCACAGGAAGCTGGGGTCATCCCTATGTTCCCGGGTTCTATGTTCCCCATTTAACCCTGCAAAAAGGTTCTATGTTCCCCACTTACACAAAAAGGTTCTATGTTTCCTCTTACTAAAAAAATGTTCTATGTTCCCCGCTTATCCAAAAAAGGCAGGAAACATAGCAGTTGCATTAATATGTTGTTTTAACATCTCTAAACACACACAACGGAACATAATGGGGAGAAATTACAATCAGAAACCCTTTGGCCGATCTACGGTGGGCAATCTGGGCAATTATATCCTTTACAGAAGGTTTTCTAATCCAGCCGTTAAATGCAGTGTTTCAGTCAGTGCAGATTTCTTCGAGCAGCCAAAGACCAACTGGCATATTAATAAATTTATTAATATATTTTAATAAAGAAAAAGCTCTATTGTTGATTGAGTTTATTTCTCACACACACCCACTCTCTTTTATACCCACAGCCATCAGACTTAAAAATTCTTTGTTAAATAGATGATCTTACAGACTTCTTTGAAATTTTCTTTTCGGGGATTAGTACAGTTATTCTTATTACACTGACTGCTGTGATCCCTCAAAAGTAGTAAAAAACATTTTCAGTATTTACATAAACACTGAAATTAATTTTGGTATTGGTATTATAACTATGAAAATAGGACTGTGGTCAAGATAATTTGAAAAAAGATACAGAAGGATGAGCAGCAGGGGATATTTGCAGCACAGCTGGTGGAAAAGTGAATATGTGCACAAAGGTGTGCTATACATAATATGCTATACTATGTTTTGTATTGCGTATATTGTGTTTATACAGTATGTTTATACAGTATATAAATACTGTGTATGTGTATATATATATATATATACAGTACAGGCCAAAAGTTTGGACACACCTTCTCATTCAATGCGTTTTCTTTATTTTCATGACTATTTACATTGTAGATTCTCACTGAAGGCATCAAAACTATGAATGAACACATGTGGAGTTATGTACTTAACAAAAAAAGGTGAAATAACTGAAAACATGTTTTATATTCTAGTTTCTTCAAAATAGCCACCCTTTGCTCTGATTACTGCTTTGCAACACTCTTGGCATTCTCTTGATGAGCTTCAAGAGGTAGTCACCTGAAATGGTTTCCACTTCACAGGTGTGCCTTATCAGGGTTAATTAGTGGAATTTCTTGCTTTATCAATGGGGTTGGGACCATCAGTTGTGTTGTGCAGAAGTCAGGTTAATACACAGCCGACAGCCCTATTGGACAACTGTTAAAATTCATATTATGGCAAGAACCAATCAGCTAACTAAAGAAAAACGAGTGGCCATCATTACTTTAAGAGATGAAGGTCAGTCAGTCCGGAAAATTGCAAAAACTTTAAATGTGTCCCCAAGTGGAGTCGCAAAAACCATCAAGCGCTACAACGAAACTGGCACACATGAGGACCGACCCAGGAAAGGAAGACCAAGAGTCACCTCTGCTTCTGAGGATAAGTTCATCCGAGTCACCAGCCTCAGAAATCGCAAGTTAACAGCAGCTCAGATCAGAGACCAGATGAATGCCACACAGAGTTCTAGCAGCAGACCCATCTCTAGAACAACTGTTAAGAGGAGACTGCGCGAATCAGGCCTTCATGGTCAAATAGCTGCTAGGAAACCACTGCTAAGGAGAGGCAACAAGCAGAAGAGATTTGTTTGGGCCAAGAAACACAAGGAATGGACATTAGACCAGTGGAAATCTGTGCTTTGGTCTGATGAGTGGAGATCTTTGGTTCCAACCACCGTGTCTTTGTGAGACGCAGAAAAGGTGAACGGATGGATTCCACATGCCTGGTTCCCACTGTGAAGCATGGAGGAGGAGGTGTGATGGTGTGGGGGTGTTTTGCTGGTGACACTGTTGGGGATTTATTCAAAATTGAAGGCACACTGAACCAGCATGGCTACCACAGCATCCTGCAGCGACATGCCATCCCATCCGGTTTGCGTTTAGTTGGACGATCATTTATTTTTCAACAGGACAATGACCCCAAACACACCTCCAGGCTGTGTAAGGGCTATTTGACCGAGAAGGAGAGTGATGGAGTGCTGTGGCAGATGACCTGGCCTTCACAGTCACCGGACCTGAACCCAATCGAGATGGTTTGGGGTGAGCTGGACCGCAGAGTGAAGGCAAAGGGGCCAACAAGTGCTAAACACCTCTGGGAACTCCTTCAAGACTGTTGGAAAACCATTTCAGGTGACTACCTCTTGAAGCTCATGGAGAGAATGCCAAGAGTGTGCAAAGCAGTAATCAGAGCAAAGGGTGGCTATTTTGAAGACACTAGAATATAAAACATGTTTTCAGTTATTTCACCTTTTTTTGTTAAGTACATAACTCCACATGTGTTCATTCATAGTTTTGATGCCTTCAGTGAGAATCTACAATGTAAATAGTCATGAAAATAAAGAAAACGCATTGAATGAGAAGGTGTGTCCAAACTTTTGGCCTGTACTGTATATATATATATTCCACTCTGGGGTTGAGGTGAATAAAAGCACTGTGTTGTGACCTAAATAACATGCTGTTGCTATCTGCAGAAAGTATTAAAGCATGAAATCCTGCATTTTTAATGTACGAAAGCATCCTGTATCATAACTACATGTGTGCCGTTTGTAACAAACCAAACCGCGTGAAAATCAGTTGAAAATTCAGTGAGTTATTCTATTTTACTTGTGCATACAGCTCCTTCCTCAATAGAAGTGAATGCACTGTGGAGGCGAAGAGAGACCCATCCAAGATGGCGGCCAGCAAGGACGTCGGCTCTGATAGGTAGTGGCAGTCAATGCGGCGTCTATGTATATATGTCTATGGTGCTGCACATGTGAGCATTTTTGATGATCTCCTCCGTCAAGTCTGTTCGTCTTATCGTATCTAACCATCTTTGTTTTTGTTGATGGGCAATGGTGGCTGGTATGTGATAAAATTAAAGTTTTGAGCCATGACTCTTTCTATTCTGGCTCCCAATAACACAACAAGACGACAGTTTAAGACTCCTCTGTAGCCTACAGCCCTGTGGTGGCGAGTCGTGTTTTGCCTCCAGCTAACAAACTGACGTCATTGTGACTTCAGCTCTAAAAGGGTCTAGACATTATGAGCATCATATCCTGAGTTTTACCTCTCTGTGCAGTTGCCCTCCACTTTAGTTTTGTGTTGTTTTTTTTCATAAAGGCATTTGTAGCCTATGTGCACTGAACAGCTGCAATCAACACAGTGAACTACACCAAATCAGACCGTCAGAAATAGCACAACACACTGTCCCTCTAACTTGCTTTCTACTTAACTGTCACCACAGGATGGCTAGACATATTACCAAGGTCCACCATTTGAAATGCAGCTGTGGAACATGTTGAAAGTTTACACCGTCCACCAGCATCAGTCTCCAACAGGTCCGGACACTGGGGAGTGCCAGAAGAGCCGGTGTTGGGAGCTGTGGCCAAAAACATCCCAAAACTCAATTTCAAACAGTAGACCTTGGCA
The DNA here is from genome assembly GCF_011397635.1 of Epinephelus fuscoguttatus. NCBI lineage: Eukaryota > Metazoa > Chordata > Actinopteri > Perciformes > Serranidae > Epinephelus > Epinephelus fuscoguttatus. Next base: position 24,057,511 of record NC_064770.1, on the reverse strand, counting down.
ACATATCTATCCTTCCTTTGGTGGGCTATGGCTGGCGTTCGGCTCCCTGGTGCAGCAGCAGTCAAACGGCGCCTCATTACTACAACAATCGACAGCTGCAGCAGACGGAGATGCTAAAGAGGAGAGCGAGAGCTGTTTCTTTTGTCTCATAAACAGTAAATTCATCAAAGCATGTGCCATATTGCTGTTTTCCAAATTACTGTAGCTGCCATGTTATTGTTTTTTTTAATGGAGTTTAAGAAAAAATGCTAACCGTTAACAGGAAGTAAAACTGGCTGGAGGGGGGCTTTAATGCATCACTAAACCCGATCCTAAATATTGATAAATGCCTTTACCCAGAGCATTGCTTGGAACTTGTTTACATATTCATAACCTCATGACATACTGTACATCAGAGCTATTAAAGATGGCCAGAGGGGCCGAGCTTACACAGAGCGGGCTGGGTGTCAGAAGCAGCAGAAGCTTGATTTATTGCAAAAGAAAAAAACACAATCTCCCAAAAAACATGGACAGCAGCTTCACTACCATACGAGCTACTTAGATCCTTCGATGAACAGCTCTACATTGGTCCTCTCCTTATGTTCTCTCATGTTCCACATAATTCGGGTGCAAGTGTAATGTGTGTAGCACATGTGTGCAATACATAGCGGCCATATGCGAGATCTGATATGCAGTTCAGAGGAATGAGCAAAGTTGAACAGAGAAGAAGTGAAGGACTCTGACTCTCATATCAAACGCACTCTTTATCTGGAACAGACCTGATCGCCTGGCGTGAATATCCTACATGTATCGGACAGCTTTTATGGCAGGATTGGTTTAAGAGATCCCAGTCTCTTGTGTGAGGTGGATGACATCAGCAGTAATCTGTCTGATCAGTTGCACCTATTCGTGTTCACGCTCCACTACAGGTAGTGGTGCTTCTCAATTAGTTGCCTGCGCTCATGAAAAGTATCCAAGAATAGTAGATTGATTTGAGGTTGACTCTTGTGTGGCAGTGTTTACACTGTCAGGTGACCTCACAAGCAAAGTTGGCTGCAATTAAAAGCCTCAGGAAGGCTCAGCAGCGGTTACGCATGGCTCCCCCAGCCTCGCTGTCTCTCCTTCGACAACATACCGCTCGTTATCCCTCCGCTGCCTTACCATCAACACCACAAAAATCCCTGCTCTGTGTGTGTGCATGCATGGGTATGTACTTAGCATGTGTTGCTATGTGCGCGAGTAAGCACGTGTTTGTGTGTATATGGGCATAATTGTGTGTATATATCTAACTGTGTTTTTGCAGGAGCTCGCACCAGCCGCAATCACTTTTGATGGATATCTACTCTGGCTTTGGAGAGCTGTACGTTTTCCAGTGGGTGACTCATGGGGCTTCTGACGGATGTCTGTACCAATTTACTGCTACTGCCACTGCTGCTGCTCTTGTTCCCCACCCCAAGTGTGTGTGTGTGTGTGTCTATGAATAAGTGTCCTGTGCATTGGCTGGTTGTGGTTGTAGTTTCCAACTTCTGCTTATGGACTTTCCACTCTTTTCTTGAACAGCAGAAGAGGAGTGTAAAGGAGAGTGGGGCTGCTAGAGTTCTTTAATGGCACACGCGCGCACACACACACACACACACACACACACACACTCACACAAACATACACTGCATAAAAATGACTCAGTCAGATGACTCACTCCTATCTTTTCCCGTTGTCAGACTCAGAAATGACGATTAAATTATTAATCTAATGAAAAATGAATGTGCTCTGAGCAGCAGATCATTGCGGTACATGCCCCGTGGAACAGACAAAAGGTGCATGGTGCATACCATTCTTTTGTAAAGGTTACATAACTTCATTGTTGATCTGAACAGACCCATGTGTGGCGATAACAAGACATTTCCTGTTCACTGTGGCTCTGCAGGTCACCCAGTACAGGTGTAATGTTGGACTTGAACTTCTGAACTTGCAGAGCCCTCAAGTGATAAATTCTTTATCTGCAACGCCTTACCTGGAGATGCATACTAGCTGTTGCTTCATTCATTTATTAGCTTGACAAACATAGTGCCTCACAAGCTGTTTTAACTCTTTGATATCTCCAACCAAGACTTCTGTGGTATATATACTTCCAAGACAAGATAAAGTGTGAACTGTGATATTATGTGTGGTGTGTACCTAACACAGTGAGAAAGTGATGTCAATGAATCCCATTCTGAAAAGCAGTGGATGGTGAACAAGCAAGACATATCAGTGGTCTTTGCCTCCTGGACAGCTGCAGCTATGTCTGAAGGCATTTTCAGACCAAAATGTTCCTGGGACTTCCTGAGAGGAACTACCAGATGTGGAGCTCCCCCAAGAACTACATACCTTCAAGGGCTTTTTTCTGTTTGCATTCACACCACTGATAGAAACACTTAAATAATGCAGTGTAGCCGGCCAGCGGTTGCTATAGCACCATCACTTTGCTTAGCAAATCAAAATTGCATTTCCATGATTGCATCTATGCTCAGTAAAACCTGAATTTGTCTGTCTTTTGTGACTTTTGTTTTGTGTTGCCTGTCGTTTCCAAAGCCATCAGGTTTTTAAACATGGTGGTTGCCAGTGCTGCGTTGGCTGTGCTCGACCAATCAATGTACACTTACGTCACTCATGGTTCCTCTTGTGCTGTGGGAGGTCCTACTCTGATATAGGAGTTAAAAACATTTCTAAAAAAGGCATACTAAGAATTACAATTGTTCCTAGTACTTAAGGTGTGGACACAACATAAAGGGGGATTCTTAGAGCTACATTGCTTGATCTATGAAAAAATTCCTCAGGTCTGAAAACGCCCACACATTCATTCATTCAGGAGTCATTTGTAACAGCTGAAGACTAGGTGATATTGTAATAATCAGCCAAAATGGTTTAGCGTACCTGTCCCAGAGCCAGCTGCAGCTGTTGCTCACCAGTGTATCCCTCCGCACAGGGCGTAAACACACTATAGTTCCGTGTATCAAACTTCTTCTAAAATGACTAAAAAGGACTCTTATTTTTCGAATTAATGTTTTAACATGTTTATTTTAAATGCAAGTGCAAAAATGCCAGCTTCAGGGTTTCTGTAACGTTTATTTGTTCACTTTTACCGAGTAGGCTACTGACCCACTATAGACTTCAACTGTATTCGCTAAGCTAAGCCGCAATGCTAACCGTTGAAATGCAGCCACTGGATATACAGACACAAAAAAGATATCAATCTTTTTTGTGTCTTTTGTCTTTTTTGTTGTCTCACTATGAAAATGATAGAGAAACGGCATTACTCCCAAATCGTCGGAGTATTCTTTTATCAGAGACGATTTCAAACACAAGTACACAAATCAGCTTCACAGACAAAGCACTTGTCTTTACCTGGACACATTTTCCCCACAAAATCAACATGCTAACGTTATTAGCACAAGCTAAGGAATTTTACATTGTCTAAATTAGCCGAGCAGCTAGCAGACTTTTCCTCTACTCATACGAAGCCAGGGCAACAGCAACATTTAACAAAGGGAAAGTTACAAAATACAGCTTCATTACAACTCACAAGATTCACTGACAAAACAGATGTGTTCTACTAAACACGTTTTCCAAACAACTACAAAATGCTAATGTTATTAGCACAAGCCTATGGCATTTGACATTGTATAAATTAGCCTAGCGACGAGCGGAGATTTCCTCTGCTCATATGAAGACAGGATAAATCACGCAAGGCTTAAAATGCTATTTTGTGGAGCCTTTACTGTCTTCATGTCGGTGAAGATTCTCAGTCATGGTAATCGTAAGTGCTATATCGTAGGCAACTGGACTGGCCTCTCATCCAAGAAGCTTCTTTGGTACTTCATACCTGTCATTTAGAACTGAAGAAGCTTCTTGGATGAGAGGCAAAACGTCTTCAAGAAACGCAAGCAAGTCCAGTTACCCACAATATAGCACTTACGTTTACTGTCTTCACAATTTGTGTCTTATCTGTGAAATTAAAGTAAATAAAGGCTTCTTTCCGCTGAGGGAAATGGTTTCAGCGTCCAAAAATAGATAGTAGAACTGCGGAGGTCTCTATGTCGATGCAGAGCCTTTGCCGTAGGTACGGCATCAATTGGATGCAGAGGTATAAATCCTGCATAATGGGTAAATGGCTAAAATGGATATCAGAAAATAATGGATAAACAATTGAAAGTTAACTGAAAGTAATAGATACTAAATTAATTAATGGATGGCTGGGTAAATGGTTACAATAGATTAAACCACACTTAACTGTAGAGCATTAGTTCATGGTCATTGCTGAGACACACACACACACACGTAAGCTCACGGGAAATCCCTACACTGCAGGTAAAACAGTATTTCTTTAGAAATGCCAGAAACTATAACACTCTAAAGGGATCACATATCTTTATGCTGAAGTAGTTCTTTGGCTAAAGGGACTTATTTCAGCCTTAATTACTTTTGTAGGCCCCAGTCTAATTTAATCCAACCCAGCCTGGCTGAGGAAGGAGTGAACAGCCTCATCTAGTCAAGTACAAAAAAAAAGAAAGGAGATATAGTTCAGATCCCCGAAGACGACATGGCTGTAATGCATCAAGCATATTTAAGAACTGCGTGACTAATCGCTGACTGCTTCAAACAATCAGAAACTCTTGCTCAAGCCTGTGGCCTGCCAGGAGGACATCCCACCTGGGAATCATTCAGACATCATGGAAATACAGCTCATCCTTTTAAACACAGCACATTTTTTACATCCCCCCTTTACATCTGTCGTCTGCTATTAAATAGCATGAACAGGATAAGTAAAATCTTTTGGCTCGGACGGACTTGTGAATGACCTGACCACCCAGTTAGCTCCCAGAGTTCCCAGTTCATTCTCTCGAAAAAAGATGCCAGCTGCTGACCCTGACGTGGATTCTTTTATCAAGGATCGTCCCTGGGATGGAAGGACTTACTTCTGTTCACTGTTTTCATCCCTCCCATCCTCATCTGTAAGCACAGGAGCCTAACACACCACTGTGATTCCTGTCTTCATTGCAGGCTATTCTGGGCTGAGGTTACCCAGGACACCGTGTGGCTTTACCCAGATTTAGCTGCCCACAGTATGCCTGAGTTAAATCATCTGTGTTTGTCATGCAAATAATAAATATTCATTAATGGTTCTTCCACAGTTCCTCAGATTCTTCCTCATTATTTTGTGTCAGCTCTGTAATCTCTAAAAGGATTTTACCCTTCTGGACTTCTAGAAATAATCCTAAACTAATATTGACACGTGCTAAAGAAGTGCGCCTGCGGTGGAAGAGTTGGACCAGAGGGCTGTGAAGAGGGTCGTGGAGCCAAGGCCAAACCGCGGGGCTACACAGTGAGGAGAGGGTGGCCAGCGGAACAACGGTGCATCAAAGACACCACGTTGAACCACCAGCCTTGTCTCTGCTGCTCTCTGCCTCTCACACTCATACCCTATTTTCAGAAAGACCAACACGAGGGCAAACAGCAAATCGTCCGTCACTGTTGTTATCATTTCCAAACAGCAATTTTTCAAGCCAAAGCAAATTTAGGGACACTGGTGTATGATGTGTATGTGCATGCACAGGCACTTGCGTGTGTGTTTTGTCAAGCAGCACACACCTTTTCATAGATCTCCATGTGTTTACCCATGCTGGTTTAGCTCACGAAGAGTCATATTCTGTCAGTTTCACTGTAGCCAGTGGGTCCAGAGCCCCCGAGCTGCTCTGCCCAGTGCTGTGGCTCAGCTAGGGATGGACTTGGCTGTGCATGGCCACTCTGGGCGCTCGTCCCATCGCCACACTGAAGTGATGAAGGAGGACTCTGTCCCCCTCCCACACCTACACCCCCATCCATGGCCACAGAGGTGAGGAGGCACCCAGGGGACACGCTGGCTGGCGTCTGAGGCCACATTCACCCATCTGACAAGAACAGGCTTGGCTGCTCTCAAAGTGATGGTGCCAGGGTGTCTTGCCTGCTGCTGCCCACGGCTACCCTTCTCAGCTGTGAAGTGCTCCACCACCACTACAGTATAGTCAGGTCAGCATTTCCCATCTTTATCTATTCATGTTAGAGCTGACTGCATGTAGGTCTCTGCAAATCTGAGTCCAACTTTGTCGCAACGCTGTAGGAAAGGGGATTAAAATGTGATGACAGAGGTTCCTATGAGGTTTAGATTAGATTCATTAAAAGATTAAAATGAATATGCTATCCAGTTCATTCTTGTTATATGTGATATTGCCCATTTAAACCATATTTGGAAACTGGAATCCCCCGTTGATACCTGATAACAGTTTTAGGATTTGACTCTCTCCCACTCTGCACTCACCTTCATCTTGTTGAGAGAGAGGGCATCTCTGTTCACTTTACTGCTCTTGTAGTCTCTCAACTCACCTCCAATCTCCAATCCTCTGAATAGGGTCACGCATTTGTTTTGATAACACTGCAGAAAGGTTTAACTGTGCCAGCCTGCCCAGGTGCTGGTGAATAGGGAGCTGCGACAATGGGCCATCAACTGAATGGAGCATCAAAGCCGCCCCTGATGATTTGATGGTGATTGAGGGTCCTTGCATGAGGGTAGGGCCTCCTGCTTCAGAGAGCTGTTTGTGAGCGAAAAGCACCATCATACAGGTTCACCCCGCCTTTGATTTAAGTCTTTCGTTAAGTGCCATAGTGGCGCCGATGTCAGCTGCATCTCACTGATCGTTGGGCAGCAGGGACAAAGGGTTGTGTTAACCAGGTGTATTGTCCTGATCTTAATGGCAAACGGAGGCAAGAGCTGACTGGGGATTTTGGTTTGAATTTTACTGAAGAACAGAAGAGCTGTAGATAAAAGTAAGGAGAAAATAAAGCCGGTTTCTTTTCTTTTCTTTTTTTCTTTCTTTCAGTCAGTGAACTCAACGGACAATCCAGGCCCGACCCACATGACTACCGTAGCCTGCCACCTGTTCCGTGGGAAAGCAATGTTCAAGACAAGAGTTCTCAAATCCAAGGGGGGATAAAAGAAATTTAAAAAGAATGGAAAAGCAGTTAGTTTGAGCACGCTGGGCGCATACCAAGGCTCAGCTCGCAGATTCCAAAGACAAGCTGATGGAAGTGAGCCAGGCCGCCTCACACGGGAGGGGAGGAGATATGAAAGAGAGGATAGAAGAAGATGGAGTAATGGGGGGGAATTGAAGAGACATTCAGGGACCTGCAAGACACTGATAGACAAGGGACAGTGAGTGATGGAGGGAGATGGTGAGAGGGGCAGGCAGGGGGTGACAAAGATAAGGGAGTAGCTTGTGGAACACCACAGCTGGAGTACCTCAATATTCCCCACCCCTCACCCCATTAACCCCTACCTGTCTTCTGTTTGCCCTCATACCCCAACCCTAACAACAAAACGCACTTTTGGCTAACACTCAACACACAATATGTACTGACAAAATGGAAAAGATCAATGTGGCAGGGATGCTCTGTGAATTGTTGACCTCGTCCGTCGACTGACAGAGAGGCTTTGAGAGAGCAGCCAAGCAGGGCCCTGCAAGGATTAATAGCTCAGGGAGATGCAATGAGACAACCATGCCACAAGTGGTTTGTCATGTTCTCTCTACAGTCTCTCTCAGTGCTCCCACCATATCTTTATCCCACACACACACACACACACACACACACACACACACACACACACACACACACACCACAGACGCGACTCCAGGATCCCAGACTCTGAGCTCTTAGACCAGACTCAGTGCATGTGTAGGGAACAAGTGAGCCTCTTTGTTCAATGACACCACCATCCTTCACTGCAGAGGTAACTCACTGACAGACTGCTCAGTCGCTAGAAGAGAGATGGATGAAGACACTTTGTACCTCGAAGAGAGCGGGAGGGGAAATGGACTGATAGGTGGATAGATAGCAGGTATTAGAAGAGGATATATTGTTATCAGTAAAGCAATACAAGGACAGAGATAAGGACAGCATCAGAGAAGACAGAGGAGAGGAGAGAGCAGACCAAATGTAAATTTGTTAAGTTCAGGTCAGAGCAATAGGAGCTGCATCCTTCTGAGACACAGCGGCATCACGGGCAAGATTACTGTCTCCACTGTCTCTCAGCTGGACCTCCCTGACAACCAATCCCCATGCAGGAAGCTTTGTAACCCAGGCCATGACAGGGTGGGGCAGGGTCAGAGGTTGGGAGTTATAGAGCTGACAGACAAGAGAGATTGATGCCCGTTGACAAAACTTGAGCCCTACTTGGTCTCAGCAGCAGCCCTGCCTGCTCCCCAGGGGCCGGGGGGGGGGGGGGGGAATCAGAGATACAGATACAATCCCCCATCCCCTTCTCATCCCCAGGGACACACACTTTGACTGCCCCCAACTCGCATACACGTCAGTGCTATCCCACTTTCCTGTCCTGTCTTGTTTGATCGTGTCCTAAACTGTAAGAGGAAGCAGTGAAAGGCCTCAGTAAAAGGAGAGCCCTGACATATATTTTGTTTCATCCAGCCGTGAATTCCTGTGAGGGTGCATGCGGCATTACTGTATGTGTGTCAATTGGCTGAAGTAGAGCACGGTGTTACTGGGAGATAGTAAGATGGAGCGAGTCTAGTGGGTGGAGGTACTGTAGAGGCAAAGTAACGCAGCATTAACTGTCACAGATAGAGTTACATGGGGGACCAATTCCTTCGACCATGCAGGCTGTTAAACTCACAAATGACCTTTTTCGCAGATGTTGTTACGCACAGCCAACTGGCTCAGTGAGAGAAGAGGGGTTGGTTAAAACAAAAGAGAGTCGACAGGTTGCACTTCATCGTTTGTTGTGACGTTAGATTGCCGTAGCACTTCCTCATGCAGAACAGAGTCGGCAAGAAGAGCAGAACATGCGAAATGGACCCCAGCCGTGAGCGCAGATCACTGACTCTCTCCTTCTCGCTCGTCTCTCATTACATGAAGTCATTCACGAGGAACATGAGAGCGCTCTCCAGCCCTCTGCTCTCTGCAGAGAAGTTGGATATTTACTGTTTCAGATATGTACAAAGTTGTAGAATTTCATCTGCAGGCGTGACCAAATAAATACCACTCTGTGTCTATGTGTGCACATGTACTTGTGTGCAGACACAATGGTGTCAGTAGTGCCAGCGATATGACCACAGATTTGTATCATGGTATTTCACTTTCACATTCACATTTCGGTATCACTTTTTTTGACTGAGCCTTTATATAGGTTTACAGTTGCCAGTGTTGCTCTAAAAATGTAAGCTATTACTTACTACTTACCCGTATTTTCCAAATTCTCTGCCTGAAAGACGAAGAGTTACTTGTAGAGCAACATTTCATCCACCACATATCCAGCTACAAGTTTAATAACTTCTTTGTAGCTGTAGTTGTCCACGATTAAAATCTAGTTTTGCTTGTTTACCCAGTGTAGCGCTATAGCTGACCTCCACGGTCGAGGAGGGCTCACCTTTGGTGGGGTGTAGTTCCTGGAGCTTCATGTTGTTGTGCTGTCAGTCGTAGTAGTTGAGGTGTTTCAAACTTGAGGTTCGAGGACATGTTTTTTGCAGTGGAAAGAGTTTTATGTCCTGATCTTGGGTTTGTGTATTCTGTTATCCTACGGACTTAATTTAGGAGTTTTCTGTTTGTGTTAGGAGTTTTCTGTTTAATCTGCTTCCTGGTTTATTTTGAAGATTCTTTCCTCATGGGTCATGTCTGGTTTCACTTCCTCTCTTTGTGTGTTTTCCCGCCTGTTTTCTGTCACACCTGTCTCGTTAGTCCTTCCTGTTCCCAGAGTCACACCTGTTCTGTATTAGTCTTGTTTGCTCCACCCTTGCTGTTAGCCAATCTTCATTTCCCTCCTTCTGCCCATGTCTTCCGACTCCAGCTGTGTCTCATGCTTGTGATTAGTCTTCCGTGTATATACCTGTGTGTTTCCCTTTGTTGTTGTCAGTTTGTCTGTGGTCATTCCCGTGTTCATAATTGTGCTCATCCCCGTGTTCCTGCTGTTGTTCCCTGCTCCATTTCCTGCCTGATGTTCTGTTTGCATTTTGGATTTGAGCTCAGTTTTTTTTTTCTTCTTTCCTTTAGACTTTTAGTTACCTGTCTGTACCAGATGTTTTCTATTGATTAGATTAAAGCTCGCTTTTTGTTATAAATTCAACCTGTCTGTTAGTGTGCATTTGGGTCCTCCTTGAACAGGAACGTGACATTTTAGTTCTGCTGGTTTTGGAGTAACTGTAATATTAATACTGAAATTTTATAGGCAATTAGTTACATTACTCGTTTCTGGAAAAACTGTTTTTACTGGGGACAGAAAACAGAACCTTAACATTGGCTCCTTTCAAAACAAAATATTTTAATACTGTATATCATCCATCCATTTGAAAGTATAATATGTGATTAAAAAGTGAATATGGAGCTATGAAATTTGAGGCAATATGAGACTGGCAGAACAGTCTGTGAAAACAGACACTGTGAAGGATGAGAGTTCAAACATGTAGTAGTTGAGTTGATGGACAGCAGAATATCTGGCAACCGTAATTGATTATTAATTTTTATCATTTTTAATGCAAAAATGCAAAGCGTTCTTCTGCTCAAGCTCTTAAGTTGTGAAATTTTGCCATTAATTGTCCTATTCAGTATTAAACTAAATATATATTTTAGTTATGACAGTCTTCTTCGATATACAAATTTTTGTCATCAAATTAAATTAATTAACAAACAGATAATATATAATATAAGTTAGTGATATACTCCACAGTTGAATGAATATGCTCGATTGTCTGCTTAGATGTTTGTTCACATGTTAAAGGCTCTACATATAGTTCCCTGGCAAAAAATGTAAAAAAAAAAAGAAACAAGATTTGCATTGGTAACAGGCACAAGTATCTCATCCACCTGGCAGAGGTTTGGGCAGTTTAGAAAGAAAGGAAAACATTGTGCAGCATTTCCAGGTTTGAACAAAGCGACCTTGCTCCGTCTCTGGCTGCGCTCACCCGATCAGAAGAAAACAAGGTGAGGATTAGGCGTAAACAAAGAATCCCTGGCCGTTTGAAGCCAACCAGGAGGTCATGTTCACGGCCCCGTCCACTTCCACCCTGTTTCCTCCATTGATTGGGAATGTTTATCACATCAGGGAGAGGTCAAGGAGGGGGTCAAGTCAAAGAGGGGCTAGTGGGCTTCCACCCAGCAGTCTGGCTTATGATACTGTCCAGAGCCTGACCACAGACACGACAACTTGTTGTGCGGGATTTAGTGGATTTCATGGGTAAAAGGGGAGAACATGTTTGTTTAAACTGAGGTTGAAAGATGGAGGGTTTAGAAGAACAAGCAGATGAATTTCCAATACCAAGTCCTTCCAGGTTGTCTGTCCACACCTATCTACACCTACCTGTTAACATCCTCAGTCCGCCATTAACCTACCTATGTTCATCTCCTCCTCTGTAATTTGCATGACCATCAGCCTGGTCTCAGATCAACAGGACACTCACATAGAGCTTTCATCTCCAGACAGAGGCCTAGTTCAGTGTCTTTCCCTGTGACCTGTGCCTTGCCTTGGCTTAGCCTGAGGCACAAAGACATCCCTCTCATGAATGACAGGGCTAGGACCTCCACTGCCTCTCCATTTGACCCTCTTGTTGACCTAATTGTGTGTAATGCCAGGGCCATGCCCCACCCAACCCCAGCAGGCCCCCAGGCTGCCGCGACGAGGCCCACGGGCTACAGAGGCCAATTACAACCTAACAGTCTCCCTCCCACATAACTGCTGTCCTCCCATGTACTCCTGTGTCTCTCTGTCTCCTACTCTTCCCATCTTTTTCAGGACCACCTAGGTGTTTGCAGGGCCTAATGCACGCTAGGGCCCAGTTTTTTTTTTCATGCTGTGTTGGCAGGATCCTCTCAGTTCTGCTCACGCTCTCTGCATACCAGCGGAGAAAGCCATTAACAATGCCGCCTCAAGGCATGACCATGACGGGAGGGTGTGAGGGGGTTAAAGGTCACCTGCTGTAGAGCCAAAGTCATTTGTTTTCTTCTTGACCCAGAAGTGTTTCACCAAAAAGTTTATACTAACAATAATTATTGTAATAATAATTTATTTCTGCTCGTTTTACAAACATGACCATCCTTTTTCAAGACTTTGAAGACCATAAAAAAAGAAAAGAAACATCACCGTGCGTTATATAAACAGTGAAGCGTCAAGGACAGCAAACTGTAAATTGGAGACCCTTTTCATCCTTAGCCCTGAATGGATACCGGCCAAAGCGCAGGGAGAAGACAATGACAAGACTGTGAGTGATTGTATTTGTGTGTGTGAGTTATGATCTGCACCTTTCTGCAAGTTGTCAGGCATGGCACTGGCAGAGGAACAGAAACGAAAGAGAACTTGACGATCGCACTTTGATGAGAATGAGGGGGTTTGCCAAACACCAAAGAGCCCAGAGGCAGTGTCTGAATGTGTGTTTGTCTGAGTGTGTGTACACAGAGTGTGTAAATGTGAGTGCACAGCTCTTTGATTACATACAGTATGTACCTGTTATAAACTTCCTCCCAGGTAAGCAGCAGCAAGGCCTCATCTGTACAGTTAATAGCTGTGATTATGAACTTAGAAATAGACTCAACTGAGATAGAGGAAATCCTGAAGAAAAGGGAAAATAAAAGAGGCGTTTGACAGGAGCTGTATATAATATTCCCCCCAAAGCTGAGAGCAATAAAGAGCTACTACAAAACATATTTAAAGTAAAGTAGATGCAAAAGAAAAATGGAAGCAATATTTACAACTCACATAAAATTACCACTAACTAATCCATACCCATTGGTAGCTTTGTCACCTTCTACCTATGCAATCCTCAATGCCTATGTGCAGTTTCACATAGATTGACCACATCAGTGAGTAGAAAAACATGGGACAGACAGAATGACTGACTGACAGAATGACACACTGACAGTTTCCATGATTATGTACAGCATACCATACCATGACTTAGTCATACCAAAAATTAGAAAGAAAAAAAAAAGGATTCAGCCACAGGGGGAGCCACAGCAATCGGTCGCATTTTAGCCATGTTTAAGCATTTTTCTGTTGTTATAGCGCCACCCAGTTGCCAATTAGAGTTAAATTTCTCCAGTCACCTTGAGGCGTCCTGTTCTACATATCTACCAAGTTTAGTAAAAATCGATATAGTGGTTAGGCCTAGATAAGAAATTAGCTCTCTAGCGCCCCCATTTTGTTTGATGGGGTCAATAATGAGAGGTCCTCAGATTATGTGTGGTCATATGCCTACAAAGTTGCGTGGTGATGGGTGAAACCCTTGAGATGTTATACACCTTTATGTGATGAGCCACGCCCTCCGCAATATTCATTGCCTTATAGAAGCTCAGTTTTAGTAAGTTTTCCAACTTTTGCCAAGAGGGAACTTTAGATATTGGTCCCTAGATTATGTTCACTGAGTTTCATGCAGATCGCTCAAACTTCCTAGGAAGAGATCCATTTGAAGTGTTTTTCAAAAAATTCAAAATGGCGGAAAATCTATAAACCGGAAGTTATGGGTTCTTGAGGCAGATTTGTTCCTCATGAGGAGAGGCATCTCTGTGAAAGGTTTCATGTCTCTACGACATACGGGGCATGAGATATGCCCATTCAAAGTTTGCCATTTCAATCGGTTGCTATAGCGCCCCCCTTTGGCCAACTGATGTAATATTGCTTCATTTGCATCCTCCCATGACCCTCTACCACTGTGCCAAATTTCACATGGATTGACCAAGTCAGTGAGTTGGACAGAGTTTTTGTCATTATGTAGTAAGAAGATGAGAATTTACGCTTAAATCAGTATAAGTTAATGACAAAGAATAAATTACAGTAGAGGTAAAATTCATATTTTCAATGCTAGCACCTCAGATAAATGTTTAAAATGTGTTACTCAGAGTGACTCCCTTGAACATGCCTTTTGGTACTGTGAGAAAATTACAAAGAATATTAAAAGATAGGTTTCGAGAACCTGCAATTGTGTTGCCTTTTTTTCACCATCAATTTGCCTCTTTCAAAATGTTGGGAAAATAAGAGTGCTTTCACACCTGCCCTGTTTGGTTGAGTTCAACTCAAGTTTGTTTGCCCCCGAAGTGCGGTTTGTTTGGGCAGGTGTGAACACAGCAATCGCACTCAGGTGTGCACCAAAACAAGAGAGGTGGTCTTGGTCCGGTTACAAACAAACTCTGGTGCGGTTCGTTTGTGGTGAGAACGTGTTCTGATCTTGATCTGAACCAACTGCTGTCACATGACACATAGTTTGGGTTAAACATGAGCATGTTACAGTCCTGGAGGATTATAATGTACCTCCTCCTGTACTGC